>NW_007031715.1:127907-130354 GCF_000164805.1 Carlito syrichta | reverse complement strand
CAATCCACTCACCTCAGCCTCCCAAAGGCGCGGGATTACAGGCTGAGCCACCAAGCCTGTTCTTTCTAGCTCACGAGCTATTCCTTCCTTTGGTGCTCTGGTATTCCCCAGTGTTGGTACATTTTCTTAGAAGGCTCTTCGCTGAGGAGTTCATATGCATATGCCATCACTAAAGTCTCAACATCCTTGTTACATTATCAGACTGACCTTTCCTAACCATGCTCTCTATCTGTAATAATTTCGCCACCGTATGGCCCTCTTTTTCTTTAACTCAGTTTATTCCTTATTTATAACTTAATATTTATTATGATGTCATATTATCCTATTCATTTCTTTACATGCATCCCATCCATTCCTCCTGACTGCAGTGTAAATATTGGAGACTGGGTTCTTCTCTGTTTGGTTTGCTGTTGTGTCCTCAAAGCCAAGAACTGTGCCTGGCATATAGATTTTCAACAACAGTTTCTTGAATTAGTGACTAATCATTCAGGGACTATAATTCCTACTCTTTGCTTTATTGACTTAGTGACTTCTTAAGTCCTTCCCTTACCTCATTTCTCCTTGTCATTGTTTGTTTATATTTCCATCATTTTCAATCCCTAATGATGTCTTCTACACCTTAGTTTCAGAAGATTACCATCATGTTGAGTAAAAGTCAATCCTTTCTCTTTTCAATTATCACAACATTAGCTTATTTTCAAAGGAAACATCTATCCTCAAAAACAATACTAAGAGTGTGTCAAAATTTCAGGAGCCTAGTATTTATTGTGGTCCATAAACTCATGACATTTTTCAGCTCGAAGTGATTTAAGAGATCATCTAGTACAAACTTTTATTTTACAGATGAGAAAACTGAGCGTCAAGCAGCTTAACCGATTTAGCAAAGGTCAAATCATTATTGAGTGGCAGATGAGGCTGAAATCCGAAGTCCACTAGGCCCAGCCGTGTTCAGATTATACACGCGCCTCATGGTATATAAATTATAAAACCAAAGTGGGGCAGGAGTCCCGCTGGTGTCACGTACTGCAGCTGCATGACCAGTTAGAAGAGTCACAGGACAGGGACACCCATGTTGCTAGATTATGAAACAGATGAGAGGAAAACACAGCTTCACATATTTGCTTACTGTTTATTTCTGTTGAGGTGTTCATTTCAATGTTTAAGGAACACTGAGGGAACAGACCCCAAGAGATCTGGTTTCAAAGACCCTACGCAGTACAGTGAGAGCAAATCTAGAAACCTTTCATAAATTTAAAAAAAAATGATCTGCAGGATATGATATAACTCACAATATCAGATTGACAGCCTGGAAATTAATATCTTCAATTGAGGAGTAGCTGGTAATCTGAAGCTAAGAATTTTTAAGAAACATAAACAGCACAGACATAAGTGGGTTAGTAAAATTGGAAACTACCATTTGTGTCTCGTATTTGATTTCTTTAACATTTTCTCAAAATTCTTTGAGGGTAGAGGTTCTGTTTTGCTCACCAATGAAATTCAACATAAAGTACAGTGACTAGAACCCATAAAGCATTAAATAACTTGTTGAATAAGTAAACATATGAATGTACATTCCTTAAATTGTATTTATCAATAGTTATTTGATATTTGGTAATAACCTTAGTTTTATTTTTTATCTTTTAAGATATATCTGAGCATTCAAAATGTTAGAGACTGGAGGGCTATTTATTGCTGAGTACCTACTCCAAAATACACAGTTATTCCCAGTAAGTACCTATCATACCCAAGGGAATTAATCTGTAGAGTCAAATGTAGTAAAGTGCCCAAAAATCATCAATTGAACTCTATGTTTTTTTCTTTTTAAACATTTTCAGATTTTGAACATAATGAGGTTTCAGTGCAGTTTTATAGTAGATGCCTCAAATTTGTTTTGGTAAAGATCCTGCAGTATAAACTGTGTTACTTTGATCCTGCTAAGCATGTATCATTTTTATTTTTAGAACTGATAGCCTATAAGCTCATTATCCAAAGACAGGCATTGTACATATCTAAAAACTTGTTTTTACTTCATATGTCATGACATTGTTTTAACTCACAGTGAGTTTACTTTGTTGTCCAGTTTAACTCAGAATTTATCATATATTCCTTGCTGCTAATCAGTAAGTCAGCAATGAAGATATCTCATGTCAGCTGGTTTTCCTTGTCCTATATTTTCTCTCTTGTTAAAATTGTCCCCTCTGATTTTTTTTATTGTATATGATATTCTATGACTTTTATAAGGAAGAGAGATAACTTTAGTGCATTTATAATTTGAAGGTTTATCCAGGTTGTTCTTCTTCTTCAGATGATAGATTTTGTTTTGTTTTTTTGTTTGTGTATATATATATTTATTTTTATTATGGATTCATGGGGTACACGTGCATATTTGTTACATGGACAAATTGTGTAGTGGTGGAATCATTCTTCAAAATTGATTTGATCATCAT
>NW_007031715.1:83130-127887 GCF_000164805.1 Carlito syrichta | reverse complement strand
AGAGAGAGAGAGAGAGAGAGAGAGAGAGAGAGAGAGAGAGAGTCATCCTTTGGTATCTGTTGGGGGATTGGTTCCAGGACCCATAATCCATGATGCTCAAGTTTCTGATATAAAATAACGTAGTATTTGTGTACAACTTGCATATATCTTCCCGAGTACTTCAAATTATCTCTAGATTACTTATAATATCTAATGCCATATACCTGCCATGCAAGTATTTGTTACTCTGCATTGTTTTTAATTTGTATTTTTTAATTGTTATATTCTCGCTTTTGGTTTTTTTGATTCAAATATGTATTTTCAGTCTGCAGCTGGTTGAATCCATGGGGGAATGAAGGGGCAACTGTATTTATGATACATAAAAGAAAAACTACATTTTCAAAAGTTGATATGCTAATCAGAAGTACTATAATGCTCTAATAAATAATCATAGACTACTGATGGAAAGGATCTTAATTGCAATTAAAAATAGAAATTCTATCGTGGCTGAAAAGTCTCTGATGGACTAAATAGACTAATTTTGCTAATAGCTACTCTTTCAAAAGCCCATAGTAAATATGCACTTATCCAGTGTAGTCAAACACTCAGTAATTTGAATCTGTGAGAGCTACAAATTTAACCACTGTGAAGTTTACCTATTTTCCATCAAAATAAGTGTTTATCTAGGCAATAAAACCTAAAAACCAAATATCTGGGGAGAAAGCACTATTCTCTTCAGTTGCCTTTTTGTTTTATATTTTTGTGTGCTTTATTATCCATATTGTGTTATTATGCTCAAGAAGTACAAGAAATAAAATTAAATGTATACACTTAAATTCATTCTAAAATTTAATTTTAAACTCTGTTTTAAAATATATAACTTTGAATTTTGAAGTAAATCAAGTGATTTTTTTCTAGTCTGTTTGAACTAGTGAAGTTTCACATCGTAAATCCAATTAAATGACATTTACTTAGTTTTACTACTCTTTTCTAAACTGAATAAATTGACATTTAAAAAGTGGGTGCTTGCTGGTAGTTAAGATTGACACATGAGGGTATGCAGTCATGGAGGAATAACCATGACTGAGAAAGAACGATACGTGAAGAAAAGAAAGGGCAAAAAGGTGACCTAAGAGACTTGAGGAGAGAAAGGGAATATTGAGTTTGAGGGTGATAGGAATGAATGAAGTCCCAGGGAGGGAGCTTCTATTTCCACAGGTTTTTTGTTTTGTCTTGTTTGTTTTGTGAACATGTCATAAGACGTTTTCATAGACCATTTTTTCTTGAATGTGCAATTTTTTTTTTCTAAAACATAAAACTCCTTTCCATGCCCCTCTTCATGTAGCATGTATCTCCTAGATTCTTGCTATATTGGTATATCAATTTCTTACAGATATTGAATGAGTCAGTTCATGTATATCTGTCAAAATAAGAACAATAAATCTATATTCATGATATTGGTCACAAAACTAAACAAAAGATGTTTGTCCATTACACAGTAGTACCAAAGATGAGCCAGAATAATTTTGGAATAGTCGGTGAGACAATTCTATTCTACCACTGGGATCTTTGTATATGGACTCAACAATGGTCACTTAATGCCATTTACCTACTTCCCAGCTGGTGCCTCAGACAAAAGTGGGGACAGTAGGAACTTAGTTTTTTCTATATTTGATCCCAGTTGGGGAAATGTTTATTTCTATTGCACAAGGCTGGATATAGAGCTATATACGCTTGTTGAGATTTTTTATTAATATAAAAATGTAGAACATTAAAAATGTTTCAAAAAGCATATTAGGGGTTCACCCAGTGGAAGTGACTGTAGGAGAAAAAGGAAATGCAGTCTGTACAGAATTTAGCACAAAGAAGCAAAATAATAATAATAAAGTGTATCTGAAGATCTGTGTTTAACAAACTACTTCAAAAAATCTATAAGTAAGAAGGAATAAATCAAGCTTATAAACACAGAAAATTATCTTATGTGATGTTCTAGAACTGACTGATGATAGCTGTTACAAAAATCTAGTACAGATTCTGTCAAGGGAATAAATTACAATGTGGCAAGGTATAAAGTTAAGAGCTCCAAACAAATGCAAGCTATCCTAATATTAACTACTAAATAATGCTAAACATTTCTGATGTTCTTTGTTCTTAAACAAGTTAATTTCTGATATATTTCATAATTCTGAAACTCCACCTTTGCATAATAATGTTAAAATATACATAGTATCTTCTCAAGGAATCTCAATGTGTTTTCCAAAATTAAAACAAAATGTCGCCAAATCGAGTTTTCCAAAACATTTAATTTTGTGAATGCTGTTATTTTCCACCTCTTGAGTTTTCTCAAAATCTGTTTTTATTTTCTGAAGGAGTCGAGGGTGTATATATTAAATGCAGCTAAATGAACCGAGAATGAAATCCAGATGTTTAACCATGAAATCTAAATTTGAAACAGTCTTTTGAAAATATGTTGAAATGTTTTCAAAATATGATAAAGATAAAAACAAATTGTTATTGAAATGACCTTCGCTATAAACAATGTCAACAATCTGGTATTATGTGGAAAGCATCCATCTTTTTAATAATGTTTTTTAACTTTACCATTGAGTGATAAATATCTAAGTTGCTGACATATCATTCTTACCAAAAAACTAGTCAATATGTTCTCACATTAAAGCATTTATAAGTTAAGTTTGAAAAATGTATATATTTAAATATGCATTGTGGTAATACACCATATTAACCTTCATGGTACTGCTCATCTATGTTTACAAATATTTCACACACACACACACACAAATACATACACATATGTACACACACACATACAAATATACATGCAGAGGGTAGAATTGTGGGTACTAAAGTCTGGGATGAGCAGAAGAGAATGGGGAGGTTGGCTAACGAATACAAATTTCAGCCAGATAGGTGAAATAGGTTAAAATGTTCTGTAGCAATATACAAAAATAATTTATTGTATATTTTCAGATACTTAGGATAGATAATTTTGAATGTTCTAATGCTAAGAAATGATAAATTCTTGAAGTGATAGATATACTATGTACTCTGACTCTATTATTACATATATTATAAATGCATCAAAATATTATTTTGTACCTCCTAAATATGTACAATAATTACAGATCAATTAAAATAAAAATAAAAGATACAGTGCAGCAATAAAAGTAATTCAAATATAATATTATAAAAAATTATATAAATAAAAATTTGAAACAGTATAGCAACTATTTTTATAGAATGTATATTTTGTTAGATATTGTAAATAATCTAGAGATGAGTTAAAGGTATGTGTGTAGGCTATATACAAATACTACGCCATTTTACATAAGGGACTTGGACATTCCTGGGTTTTAGTACAGCAGGGGAGGGGAGGAGGTCTTGGAATTAAGCCTCTGCAGATACCAAGTAATAACTTGGCATAAGGATTTTGACAGGAGAATTGTGGTTGTTCAGATAATTTTAAGAAGTCCAAGACACCGGGAACAAAGATTCAGTCAACTGTGCTTTTGAGGGCACACTGAGACATGGGCTATGAGGATTTGAAAATTAATTATTTGATTTTGTTAAATGTTTTCCTGAGTCAAGTGCTGTTCCTGAACATTGACAACCTCCACCAACATCGTGAGGGAAGAACTATTGCTATCCTCCTTTCTTTTATGAGAAAACAGAAAAGCAGATGTTAAGTAACTTGACTGTTAGTTGCTGTTACTAAAGTTACTAAATGTGGAATGAGGCAGCTGGACTCCATGATCTCAGCTCTCAGTCACTACATTACATCGCTTCCCAGGAAATAATAATGTAGTAAGCATGGTTGAAACCTACAAGGTCAGACATTACAGAATTTATGAATAGAAAAACATCATATATTTCATTTGAAGAAATAAAAGATGGAAAACTATAGAGCACAAATTCTTCAGAAAGTGGATCCTGCGAGTAAAGTCACAGAAGAACACAGATGTTATTGAAATTGTCGAGTTTTAAATTTTTTAATAAGTTAATAGCTTACATATATATTATGATTTTAAACTTTTTCTCAGATATGTTAAAGAGAACCAGTAGAGGGAGCTTTTAACCATAAGTTTGCATTCCATTATGGAAAGAATTAATCAAATAATGTGTGATAGAAAGTAAAATAACCCTAAATATGATCATCACTAACATAAAATTTTAAAGAATCAAAAAAAAGTTAAGAATGTTATTTTTTCAAGTTACTTTGGAACTCAACTGCAAGGCATTTTTAAAAAGTTGATTATGTGTATAAACAGATAAAATTGTATGTGCTTACTATATACATAATGATGTTGTGAGTATATATGCATTGTGGAATTACTAAATCTGGCTGATTAACAAATGTCTTATCTCACATAATTTTCATTTTTTTGTGGTGAGAGCAGTATATATCCACTCACAAAAGTTTTCAAGAATACAATATCTTATTAACTATAGTCACTGTGCTATATAATAGGTCTCTTGAAATTATACCTTCTGTCTCACTGAAATTTTATGTCCTTTGACCAACATTTCCCCATTCCCCCCAACCACCCCTGTGTCTGGTAATCTCAGCTATTGTGATTGGTACTGCAGTAAACATGGAAGTGCAGATACTTCTTTGAAATATTGATTTCATTTCCTTTGGATGTACACCCAGTAGTGGGATTGCTGGATTTTATGGTAGTTTCAATGTTTTGAGGAAACTCCATACTGTTTTTCATAACAGCTATACGAATTTATTATATCACCAACTGTATGAAGGGTTTCCTTTTCTCTACAGCCTCATCAACTCTTGTTATCATTTATTGTTTTGATAATAGCTATTCTGACAAGAATAAGGTGATATCTCATTGTGGTTTTAATTTGCATTTCGCTGATGATTAGGGATGTTGATTATTTTTTCCTATATCTGTTGGTCATTTTTATGTCTTCTTTTGAGAAATATCTATTCAAGTTCTTAGTCCATTTTAATCAGGTTATTTTTATTTTTGCTACTGAGTTGAATGCCTTACATATTTGAGAAGTAATCCCTTTTCAAATGTATAGCTTTCAAATATTTTTTCTCATTTTGTAAGTTGTCTCTTCATCCTATTTATTGTTTCCTTAACTCTGTAGAAACTTTTTAGTTTGTTGCAATCCCATAATAACATTTGTCTGTTTTGATTTTGTTGCCTGTGTTTTTGGTATGATATCCAAAAAGTCATTCCCCAGACCAATGACATAAAGTTTTCCCCTAAGTTTTCTTCTAGTAGTTTCAAAGTTTCAGATCATACATAAAAGTTTTTTATTCATTTTGAGTTGATTTTTGTATATGGCGTGATATAAGGATCTGATTTTATTCTTCAGCGTGTGAATACCCCGTTTTCTCAATAGCTATCAGGTTCTGGCCTTTTCTTTTTGTTAGAGACACGGTCTTGCTCTATCACTTAGACTGGAGTTCAGTGGCACAATCATAGTAACCTCAAACTCCTGGACTCAAGGAATCCTCTCACCTCAGCTTTCCAAGTAGCTAGGACTACAAGCATGCACCACCACACCCAGCTAATTTTTTAATTTTTTTTTTTTTTTGCAGAGATAAACTCTTGCTGTGTTGCCTAGACAGATCTCAAACTGCGGGCCTCAAGTCATCCTCCCATCTCAGATTCACACACTGGGCTTTTCTTTAACGGCAGTTTTTTTAAAATTACTGATTCAATCATCTTACAATTGGTCTAAGATTTTCTGTTTTTTCATAATTCAGTATTGATAGGTTGTATGTATCAAGGAATCTATTCATTTTGTCTAGGTTTTCCAATTTGTTGATGTGTAACTATTCATAACAGTCTTTTATGATCCTTTGTATTTCTGTTTTATCAGTTGTAATAGCTCCTTTTTTATTTCTGATTTTATTAATTTTAGTGTTTTTATTTTTTTCTTCTTAGTGTGGTTGAAGGCTTGTTGATTTTGTCTATTTTTTCAAAACATCAACTTATAGCTTCATTGATTTTGTTGTTTTTCTAGTCTTTCTTTCCTTCTAATTTTCCTTCTAAATTTCCTTTGAGCTTAGTAGCTTAGTTTATTCTTGTTTTTCTAGTTTTTTGAGGTACAATGTTAGGCCGATTTTTAAATATCTTTTTTCTTTTTTTCTTTACTTTAAAGATGTGGGGTATAATTCAGGGTTAGGTATACTAATGTTCATTATGCAGGTTCCCTTGCTAATAAGGTGTGCCCCCTCCTCCCCTGGCAGGTTCACACTACTGCCAATCCTACTTTGTCCCCACCCCCGGCTGTTTCCCACTACTGACAATCCCTTTCTTATAGTATTATGATAATTGCTTAAGGTCCATTTATGAGTGAGAACAAACATATGGTACTTTGTTCTTTGTTTCTGTGATAGATCACTGAGTATGATAGACTCTAAATCCATCCAAGTTGCTGCAAAGTCCATATGTTTGTCCTTCTTTATGGCTGCATACTATTCCATTGTGTATATGTACCACATTTTTTTATCCAGTCCACTTTCGATGGGCAGCAAGGTTGGTTCCAAATGTTTGCTATTGTGAATAGTGCTGCAATGAACATGTGTGTGCTGAAATCTTTTTTGTAGAATGATTTGAGTGACCTTCCATATAACCCAGCAATCCCCCTATTGGGAATATACCTCAAATGATTCTTGTTTCTTATGCAAGCATTTGTCATTACAAAACTTCCTTCTGAGAACTGTTTTTGCTCTGTTCCATATATGTTGTGTTTCCATCTTCATTTGTCTCAGGAAAATTCTTAATGTTTCTCTTAAGCTTTTCATTGACTTATTGATCGGGGTCATATTTAACTTCTATGTAGTTTTATATTTTCTGAAGCTTCTCCTGTTATTGATTTCTAATTTATACCATTGTGATCATAAATGATACTTCAGATAATTTCAACCATCTTAAATTTATCTAGCGGGGAGAATATTTCATATTGAGAATAATATTTATTCTGTAGCTATCAGATGAAATGTTCTATGTAAATCTTTTAGGTTCATTTAATCTAGAATGCATGTAGTTAAGTTCAATGCTTCCTTATTGATTTTCTGTCTGGATGATGTGGCCATTGCTGTAGGTGGTATAGTAAATCCCCTACAATTATCATATTGGAGCCTATCTCTCCCTTTAGATCTGTGAATATTTTCTTTATATATTTAGTTGCTCCAATGGTGGGTGCATATGTATTTACAATGGTACAGTCTCTTGCTGAATTAACTGTTTTAATGATTATATAATGACCCTAGTTTTTCTCCTTTAACAGTTTTTGACTTAGAGTATCTTTTATCTGATGTAAATATAGCTACCATTACTCTTCTTTGGTCTCCATTTGCTTTATTCTACTTTTTTATTTTTAGTCTGTGTGAGTTCTTACAGCTGAAGTGAGTCTCGTATATGCATCAAAACATTGGGTCTTTTTTCAAAAACCATTCAGTCTCTATATGTTTTTTATTTGAAAAAACTAATTCATTTACATTGAAGGTAATTATTGATTGTTAAGGACTTGTTGCTGCTATTTTGTTAATTGTTATCTAGTTGTTTTGTAAATCTTTTTTTCTTCCTTCCTTGCTATCTTCCTTTGTTGCTAATTGATTTTTCCTGGCAATACATTTCAAACTTTTGCTTTTTATTTTTTGTGTATCCACTATGGGTTTTTACTTTGTGGCTCCCATGATGCTTACAAAAAACTTCTTATAGTTATAATAGATTATTTTAAACTGATGACAAATTAACTTTGATCACACACACACACACACACACACACACACACACACACACACAACTAACTTAACATTTTTACCCACCTCCATTTTGAATTTTCAGTGTTATCATTTGCATCTTTTTATATTGCATATCTCCTAAAAAAATTGCAGTTATTTTAATAGCTTTGTCTTTTAACCTTCATACTAAAGATATAAGTGATTTGCACTCTACCATTACAGTATGAGAATATTCTGAATTTGACTGCATACTTATTTTTTTCTGTGAGTCTTATCTTTTCAGATGTTTTAGTATTACTCATCAGCATTTTTGTTCAGTTTTTAGAACTTCTTTTAGCATTTTTTGTAAGACAGGTAATGGTGATGATAAAATTTCTCAGCTTGTGTTTGTCTGGAAAATTCTTTATAACTCATTTATTCCTGAAGGACAGTTTTGCTGCCTGCAGTATTCTTTGTTGACAGCTTCTTTCCTTCAGCACTTTGAATACATCATCTTGATTTCCCTTTAAGTATTAATACAATATTTCTGCTAAGAATATTTGCTGTTAGGTATATTGGAACTCCCTTATATGCTATTTGCTGCTTTTCTCTTGCTGCTTTTAGGACCTCTCTTTGTCTTTGATATTTTACAATCCAATTGTAATACACCATGGGTAGTCTTATTTGGATTAAATATGATTGGAGACTTTTTACCTTCCTGTACTTGAATATTTACATGTTTCTCCAAGCGTATAAGATTTTCTGCTATTATTTTATCAAATAATCTTTCTAGCCCTTAATCTTTGACTTATTTAAATCCTATAACTTAAAAATTTGCTCTTTTTATGCTGTCCCATAAATACCATAAGCTTTATTCATTCCTGTTATTCTTTTGTCTTTTTTCTTCTGACTGAACATTTTAAAATAACCTGCCTACAAGTTCACAGATTTTTTTCTCCTTGATCAATCACTTAATGTTTCTCTCTCTCTCCTTTTTTTTTTTTTTTTTTTTACTTCTCTATATTTTCTTGATGTTCTCTGGACTTCTTTAACACTGTTATTTTACATTATTTGTCAGACAGTTCATCTATCTCCATTTCTGTATCCTATTATCTATGAATCACATGCACCACTGTGTGTTTCTAATATGCTAAAATTTCTAATATGCTAAAATTTGTTCTCAAGTGAAATATAAGCCTATTGTATCTAGGTACACATCTATGCAATTCTCTTGCAGCTCATAATATCCAGCACAACAATGGATACACAGCTCTCTGGTATCTTAAATTGTCTGTTCAGTGATGGCATATTTCTATGGACTGTTGTTGATCCTTCTGCTTGTACACTGAAGTCTGTATGTATGAAGAATTAGTTAATTATTCCAGCCTTTACAGACTGGCTTTGACTGGGAAAGCCCTGTGGCAGGCATGATGCTAGGGTACACCAGAATCCTGAAACAGTTGCAGCAAGTGTAGCACTGCTAGAGGAAAGAAGCCCACTATAGCAGGTGTGGCAATGGGGATACCCAAGAGCCCAGAGCAGTTGCAGTTGTCATGACACTGTGCTATCAGACACTTGGGGCCCACAACAGCTGGTGAAGCCCTGGGGCCGGCCTGAAGCTTGGGGCAGAAGCCAGACTTTCAAAGCAGTTGCAACTCGCATGGAACTGCCAAAAGCCTGAAGACCTCCACAGTAAGTGAGATGCTGGGGTTAGCCAGAAGCCCACAGCGTCTGAGACTTTCCTGCTCTTGAGGTTTGTTCAGAACCCAGAGTCACTGACAGTCTGGCAGGTATGTGGACTAGAGACTGAGTTCACTACACAAACTTGAATCCTGGGTCTATGTGGTCTTACCTGGTGCCGGCGTGTGTCAAAAGGTTCAGTTTTCAGGTGCTGGCCTAGGTTATGGGACTGTGGAGATGTTTGGTGTTGGGTTTTACTGTGGGTGCACAGTGTTGGTTGAGGTCTGGGAAAAGTCCTGTGGTCACAACCCTCTCATTCCTTCAGGTGGATAATATATCACTCCAATACTGTGCTGCTAGGGGTTGGAAGAAGTTTGACACAAGTAATATAAAGCTGTGCTTTCTACCCTTTCAGTGTAACTTTTTCTTTATTATTGTGCTACAACCAAGTACTGTGATCTCTCACCTGGTAAGAAGATCATAGTTCTTGAGAAAGTATTTCTGTAATTAGAAGCTGTTGAAATTGAGGTTTACATGGAGGGATGATTTCTGGAGCCTCCTATTCCACTGTCTTGTTCCTGCAAAATAGTTTTGACTATTTGCTGTGTATTCATTGTTGTGCTGGATATTATGAGCTGCAAGAGAATTGTATAGATGTGTAACTAGATACAATAGGCTTATATTTCACTTGAGAAAAATTTTTAGCGTATTAGAAACACACAGTACCGTCGGGCTCGGTGGCTCAGCCTGTAATCCCGCGCCTTGGGAGGCCGAGGTGAGTGAATTGCCTGAGTCCACGGTTTCGAGACCCGCCTGGGCAACTTGGCGAGACCTCATTTCTACAATAAAAATCAAAAAAATTAGCCGGGCGTGGTAGCGCGCACTTGTAGTTCCAGCTGTTTGGAAGGCTGAGGCGGATGGATCGCCGGAGCCCAGCAGGCGAGGCTGCGGTGGCCGGAGTGGCCACTGCACTCCAGTCTGGGTGACAGAGTGAGACTCCAACTCAAAAAAAAAAAAAAAAAAGAAATACACAGTGGTGCATGTGATTCATAGATAATAGTATATTACCAATAAATGTGACAGAGAAGAAAAGAAAACAAAAGTTAGAAGGATCAGAGCACAAAGAAAATTAACTACTCCTGAATTGAAAAAGTTACGGATTCGTGGTGAACACTGTGATGATAATTTTCAATGGCGAAAATATCCTGAACAGCATCTCTGCAATATGAAAGACCATGCAGAGAGAAGAATCACATATGCATAACTTAAAAAAAGGTTAATCTGGAGGAAACAGCCTTGACTATTATGTAAATTCATGAGTGCTGGCAAGGAGATGAAAGTGATCCAGAAGGTGGTGGGAAACAAGAATACAATCTGAAATAAGGTAGCAACAGGAATACACAGGACACTGAAGGACAAAGCTAGAGGATAATCAGAACATAGCAAAGACTGGAGGAAAGAAACCACACCAAAAGGAATAGCAGCAATCCAGGCGTGAAGTGATTAACTTTGCTAGTTATCTTGGCTTGTTTTTCAAACCACGTAATAAACTTTCCACACTGAACAACTATTACATAGTAGAGTGATAATAATAACAATAATAATTATGTGCTTTCATTCTCTTGTTTCTCCTTTTAGAATGTATTTAAAGAAAATTAAGCATGCTTTGGCAGTGCTCCAGTGAGCCAGTTTGTGGAATTTTTGTCCATTTGCCTTTTACTTCCGTGGTTTACTGACTGCTTATTTTGCAGTCTTTTGTTCCTCTTATTTATTTATTTATTTATTTTTTCATTAACTAAATAAATAATATTTATTTACCTAAAGGCTCAGTCAGCTATAATGGGGATAAATGTCCAGTGTAATTTTTCATCATGCTTGAAGTCTTCTTTAGAACCCCTTGACCATAATTCACCCTCAACCACTGACAGTCAGCATGTTTACAAAGAAAGATCAAAAGGTACATACAGATAACTTATGGAAATGGTAAGGGTAAAAAGATAACCTGAGGTCTTCAAGACAATTCAAGTTATAATTGTGAACTAGTATAAAGTTTTTAAGTGAAGTTAATGCTGTTTTTTATTTTTATTAATATTTTTTTTAGTCGGAATCTCACTGTCGCCCAGGCTGGAGTGCAGTGGCATGCTCACGGCCAGCTCAGCCTCGACCTACTAGGCTAAGGCAATGCTTCCGCATCAGCCTTCCAAGTAGCTGGAATTACAGGCACATGCTACCACACCGGACTTTTTATTTTATTTTATTATTTTATTTTATTTTATTTATTGCAGAGACGAGGTCTCAGCAAGTTGCCCAGGCTGGTCTCCAAACCTTGAGCTCAGGCAAGCCTCTGGCCTTGGCCTTCCAAATTGCTGGGATTACATGTTTGAGTCACCACACCTGACCAAGTAGAAGTTAATACTGTTAAGTCAACTCTTTAGAAAGATTAGCATGCGATTACCCTTAGGACAGACTGAAGAGAGTAAGATTAGCAGTAGAGAAATAGGAAGACTGTGCAGGAGCATAAGTGTGAACTGATTTCAGTGGGAATAAAAAAGAGTTAAAAATACGTAACAAGAAAAGAGCAAAACAGAAGACTGGAGAAAAAAGATGTCAAAGATGACTGATACGCACAGTTTAAATGATTAGTACTATAATAAAAATATTCAGAAAGAGAACTGGTATTTAGTTTAAAATTATGAGTCTTTTTTAGACACTGATTTTTGATACTAGCAGGAGATACAGGCATCTATACAAATATTTTAAAGACATTTATCTTATTCTCATAGTGTAATCGTCCAGTTCCATAAAGAAGACTAACATTCTAAAGGTTGAATAACCTTTTTTTAGTATAGAAGTTGTTAGAAATTAGATAATATTTTTCAGGAAAATATTTGACTGAATATAGTAGAACTTTTTTTTTTCTTTTAGACATCTGCATTGAAACCCTGATAGGTGTTTCATGTCAGTTCTTTTTTGTAATCTGAAATCCAGAATTAAGTTTGGTACATCAGTCAATATGCTATCAACTCTGACATAGTGGAATTGATTAGTAAAGAACAATGCTTGTGAATTAGCATTAAAATTTCCCCTTTCTTATTATTATGGGGACCACATGTCAGAATCCAAAGAAGATACAAATAGGTATTGTGTGACAAGGGACTTCACAGGATGGCACATTTGTCTCCTTTAAAATTAAACCATCAGTAGTCCTAACTGGCAGGAGTTGCAGATGCCTTTTTTTTCTTAAGTTGACACAATGGCCTTATTTACCAGGGATATTTGTCATCCCTGGTATTTGCTTTTAGATGTATCTTATTACACTTTAATAACTAGATCAAGTTACACATGTACGTGTTTTGTATTTCGATAAAAAGCAACTTGTTTTTTAAAGACATTTTGAATGCTCTATTATAATCCACTATTTCCTCTGCACTGCTGCCTATGCAGTGGCATTTTAAAAAACACGTCTTAAGTGTTTGTCTAAAAATTATAAGCATGTATGGCACACGCCTCTGGTTAAAGTTCTACAAATAATATTGTAATACAATAACACAAAGACTTCAATTAGTTGCACTAAGGATGATGCCCATAAAGTAGACCTAAAAGCATTAAGCACCAACCCATAGGAAATAGCAGACAAGGCAGCCAAACCCTCAGTCATGATAGAAACAGAAACAACCTGGGAAATATTACTTCATCATTCTTCTGTGGGAGTAATTATAAATGTATTTTGCTTAATTTTGATAGAAAGTTCAGGAAATATTTTCATTTTTAATGAGTAGTTTTCTCAATCAAAATTATACTTAATTTTAAATATTTTAATGAGAAACTTGACAACCTGGTTAAATATCAAATGATTAAGCTTAAATTAGAGATATACTAACTACCATCAACAAAATAAACCTTATTTACAGGGATGTTTTCAAAGACTGTCATCCTCATGCCAATTCTTCTGTCATTATATAGGATTTAGGAGGAAGACCTGATTCTGGCTCACAGACTCCTTCCTGCTTCTTCCATTTAATTAGCAAGTTTTGTCAAGTAGTTATTATATACTTAGCATTGTGCTAGAGACTTTATGATGCCAACATTTCAAGGAGTAAATTGCTTTTCTCAAAGTACCTGCGTTGCCTGGCAATGGAGTTGTTAGGTCAAAAATCTTTAGCTGCCAACACTCTTCTCCCTCTGTTTAATGCAGTGTATCAAGACCTTCAATGCTGAAACTACCTTCCATCTCTCACATCCAACAGAAAGCAGAAATCTTTTTCAAATTCAATGATGATAAATGTGTTTCTAGAGGAACACAGTTGTGTGACTGGGTACAATGGAATTGTGATAGATAACAAGTGGCCTTCTTAAAGTATGATTGCGCACTTAGAAAATTTTTCCTAAGAAAACAGAGCTTAAATTAAGCCATGTTAGTCCTACTTTCTCTATCTTTCTTACCGAGGGCTGAAGACAATAGGATAAAATATGTTCTCTGTGAATAGAATATTTGCATTGTATAAGCTAAAAAGACTTTTTGTGAAATAATCAGGTTGTGACTATTTTACCCCCTAATCCAGTCCTGTTTTTTATTAGAACAAATATGGAATTTCAGAGTTGCTTACTCTACGACATTGCAAGCCAGGGTAACTGAGAACAATTATTTAGACACCATAACAATATTAGATACATCCTATCATGTTCTTAGAAAAGAAATAACTAATCCATTACTAAATTTTATATCTGATAACAATATTAAAATCCAAAATGGATTTTAGAATATTCACCTCATTTACAAACATGTCTAGTGCTGGACTTCTAGAGTTAATCCTAACTTATAACTTGTGCCAAGTATTAATCCAAGAACTTTTAATGTATTTTCTCATTTGCTCCTCACAGCAGCAACACTATAAGTTTGGTATCATCATATTTTATAGAAAAGGAAACTACCACTTCCCTTCATAAAAGAAGAGAAATCAGAGCTTACATGCAGTCTGTGCATTCTGCCACCCGCAAAATAGCAGTGGATGCATGGATCTTGGAAGAGACTCGTTAATCAAGCAGATGTGGTTTCAATAATTATTAAATTTCTTCATTAAGCATTAGCAATAAGTCATTACAATATCTTCTCTAGCCTTTTGGCTATGATCGAGTGTAGAATATCTTCTCATTAGGATAATGGGGTTCAATAAAAGAGTGTTCCATCATTCTCCATAAGGGAGCAGAGTGGAACTTTTTGTTAACTATAATCATTTAGTGATTCGTTTTATCTTTTTTAGATCTTGTTAATTCGTTATGGCACAAGGTTAATTTTTAATGCACTTAGGCTTTGATTTTTGACAAAATGGATTGGTCATAAAGTTAACTTTGTAAAAGAAATTAAGGGCAGTTAAATTAATGTTGGGAACATGATGAACAGAAATAAGAAGAGTATTTTATGATCATTTTCAAATCCAGGGAACTATTAATTAAAGCATAATTTATGTATTTTATATTAAATATTTGAGAACTTTTTTTGACAAATATGATTTTTAAATTTTTGTGACAAATAAGATCAGGAGAAAATTATCAATATCTGAGTTATACATATATTTGGTAGTAATATTGTTTGTGACTAAGCCCATTCCTTAGTGTCACATTATTATCCCTATTTTTGTATATAAAAGTTATTATAACAATAATAGATCCATCAAAAACTGGAAAATATGGAAATGAGGCCCCTTTTGAGTTTTGAACTATAGTCTTACAAATCAAACATGACAATGATTAATAACTTTGTGCATTTACTTTTGGTATCATTCTTCTATGAAAATGCTTGCATTATAAAATTTTACCTACTATAATTAACTCACAACCTTCTAACTGAGTATGTCTACTTATCATTAGATCAAAAGCACTTTCCAATTGTATTCTGTAAAGTGATAATTTAATGGCTCTGACATTTCAGTAATAAAATTATATAAATTATATGCTTATAGTTGGTTTTTTGAATTACTTCAAATATTTTTTGCTACTGTACATAACGTGGCAACAAAAAGGTTTTTTGCATTATCTTTTCTCATATTTGGGACTATGTCTGTTGAAAATAATTTCCACGAATCAAATTATGGAATCCGCAAGTATGAATATAGCTGAAATTCTTGATAAAGAGTGCTTAGATTCTCAGGGAACAAGCTTAATTCATCTATGTAGCCCTGAAACCTGGCATAGTACTCAGTATACTTATTATTTACATTTTGATTGTGTCAAAATTTTCAAGAAAGCATATAAACATGACCATAGTATCTTTAGGATTCTCTGATAATAATCCTTTGTACTTGAATAGATTTTTGTAATTCTTTTTCTTAATTATTTATTTTAAAGATGTGGGTACAACTCAGGGTTAGCTACAAAGGAGGTCATTATGTAGGTACCCCTGTCGAGGTGTGCCCCTCCTTCCCTCTCCTGGCAGTTTCCCACTACTGCCAATCCCTTTCTTATAGTATTGTGATAATTGTCCAAGGTCTGCTTATGAGAGAGAACATGTGGGATTTTCATAATCCTTAAAGAGCTTTCACATGCATTATCTGATTTGATACCTATATCATACTTGCAAGACATACAAGGCATATATTTTGATCATTACTTTTCAGAGGAAAAGAAGAGTGAGTCCCAGAGACATGAAGGATTATGGGCTAGAATTGAGTCTTTTTACCTGGACTCACCATTGTTCCATTACATTCTATCTGTATGTCTACGTGCTTTATTACAGAAAGAATTTGAAATACATTGATTGTCCTGTTCTTTCCCTTTTCAGTGAATAATTGCTTTTATTCTTAAAAGGAGAAATTGCTTATTAGAAATATTTTTGTCTGTTTTATGATGCACACCATTCCTCAATCATCATCATGAGATTTTTTAAAACTGCTTACTTCCAAAAATATTTAGAACTCATTTTATATTTTTAAACATAAATAAAGGGCAAAGATAAAAATAACCCATTGAATCAAATGCATATATGCAACAAAAATATTGACTAAAGGAATTATTTGTTATTTATTTATTTATTTTAACTGAGCTATGTATACTAGGTAAAGTAAGCTCTGTTTTACAAAGTTATTTTTATAAACATGGATTCCTAAAAATTTGTCCCAAGAAAGTCCTGACATATAGAAACCTATTATGGTTTAAAGTACCTATAAACTATTTATTAGCTTTATAAATGTAGTGAATTGACTGAAATTTGATGAAAAATTTTTTAACATTAAAAATAGATTTGAGAATATCTATCCAACATGAATAAATATTAAATAAGTCTCTGGATAAGTTGCCCGTCATAAGGCTCCTTGAATACAGTATACAAAAGGTAGTAGTTTGTTTCTACTCCCTTTTGTATTCTCCGTTTTTCATTCTTTTTTTAATTAGAAAATTATCATCCTGATTTCAGAGACAGATTATTGAAGCCCACAGAGTAAAGTAGCTAGTCCAAGTCTAAATGACTTTTAGGGATGCTAGCTGGGGAAACAAACCCTATTTTGTTCATTTCAAATCTCAACTCTTCTCACTAAACAAAACAGCAATCAAAAGAATGATGATAGACAGAGCTGAAAGTTCATTAGTGTATACTTTTTAAAAATCCTAGGCCACCATTTTTCCATCACTAGTTTAGATTGCATAATTTTCTGAGGATCTTAACTAAATATAATGATAGCATTTATAATATAATGGAAATATTTCTGATGGAATTGTTCAACAAGGAGTTTTTGAAAGAATAACTTTTTGACCAAATAGAGATTAAATATTTACCTCTCAAGAAGGCTGAAAATATATTTTCAGATTGGATTGTAGACTAGATTACTTCTAAGGTATAAGATTGTGATTTAATTATTTCTTAAATAGATCTGCCTTTGGCTTGTAGAGTTAATACTATAAATTCAGCAAACCTACAATTCAAACATTTGACTACAAATTGCCAGTGGATTTATTTCAAAGCTTCTGAATGAACCTCCTTTGATTTTTATGAGGTTCTCCTGCTAAAACTGCTGTGTATTTAGGGCACACAATGTGTCAGGTATTGTTAAAGATTTCTCTCCTCAGCCAGGCTTGGTGGCTCAGCCTATAATCCCGCGCCTTTGGGAGGCTGAGGTGAGTGGATTGCCTGAGCTCGCGGGTTCGAGACCCGCCTGGGCAGCGAGACCTCATCTCTGCAATAAATCAAAAAATCAGCCGGGCGTGGTAGCGCGCGCCTATAGTTCCGGCTACTTGGAAGGTTGAGGCGGAAGGATTGCCGGAGCCCAGCAGGTCGAGGCTGTGGTGCACTCCAGTCTGGGTGACAGAGTGAGACTCCAACTCCAAAAAAAAAAAGATTTCTCTCCTCTCTTGTCTCAACCTATCTACTCAATCTATATAAAATCACACATATATAATATATACATGAATACAGATATGTATTCTTTATATATATGTGTATCTATGTGCATACATATACATAGATGCATGTTTATCTTGACTAACTCTAACAACAATCTTATAAAGAAAATGCTTTTATTAATATCTACACTTTACCAATGAACATAGAGAAGTTTAAGCAAATTCCAAAGATTATACAACTGGTAAGTGGAAAAATTGGGACCCAGTCTCATGTATGATTGACATAAAAGTCTTTATTTCTAACAACCATATTATTCTATGATAATTAAACATGTGTGTAGGTTTTGTCTATTTATCATTAGATTCAATGATATTCAGCATCTTCGTAGTATAGATCAAGGAAAAGTCGAACTATGCCAAACAGTAAAAAGTGGTTATCCATGAAACTTAATTATTAGAATGTTGTATAAATCTGTCTTTACTATTAGACATCAGTTAAAATACTTCAGAAAAGAGATGATGATAAAACCCTAAATAAAGGAAACTATAGAGGAAGGATGAATGAAAGATTAAAAGTAGATACTAAATTAAAAAAAAAAAAAATCAGGCAACTCCTCAGGTCCGCTCCCACTATGGGAGCTCTTCTATTCTCTTAATAAATCCTGCTTTCTCACTTTAAAAAAATCACACTTGGTAAACATTTACATGTAGGATATGGATTTCAGGCAAGGGTTATTGTATCACCATCTCAATGTTTGGAGCATCTGTTTACACACCATTTCTCATCACTGGCAGAAAGATCTTGGGGTTAGAGCATTTTTTGTCATTTGCTATTTAATCTGTATTTCATCTGGACTAATGTCTTGGCATGTTCTCACAGATAGACAATTACCTGGTTTAGTAGGTAGTGGTGATAAAAAGCACAGTTTCTTGGAATTTGAAGATGAGCCATGACTTTCATTTTACCTTTTTTCAACTATACCCCCAGGTCTGTAAGGTCCTGGAACTTCCAAATGATTATCCTCATTAATCATTTAACACCAAAATTTGTCTACTAGCTTAGGGCAAAGACTTTGCCAAGATCTGAACAATCAAATCTTGAACCAAAAAAAACCAAACTCTATCAGTGTTGATTAATATTCTAACCACAGTCTGATGTTCTTCTGCTCCTAATCTTCTATCTTCATTCAGATTCTCTCTTGTTTTATTTTGTTAGGAACATTTGGTTGAGGATTTCTTTCTCTCTTTTTTTTTTTTTTTTTTTGTCAAGGCTATAATATGCCACGGTCTTTAAACTTACCTCGGTAGTGTTTTATTGAACTTAATATTTAATTTGTTTTTCTGCTAACTGTAGTGAGGTGGCACAGGCAGAAATTTATGTAGTTATTGTATCTTTTCTGTTTTTCCATATGAGACTCACTTAACTATATAACTTAAGAATATTCCTTGAGAAATTAAGTAACAGAGATTTTGGTATTTTTCCCGTGAAAAGTTGCATAGTTATGTAGCCATTAATTGCTTAGTCCAGTTTCCTGAGATTAAAGTAATGCTGATAGAAATAAACATGAGATGTGATTAAGTGCCTTTACTCATTCATTCCATTTTATATTCAAAAGAACAAGTTTTCTAACAAGACAGGACAATTAAACGTTTAGATGTGTTATCTTGGAAGTAAGTCTAACAATAATTTATAATAATAAAATGCTGTTTGGATTATTAATGTGGCACTGCCTCAAGAAATCTTAATAGTGCAGGAAAAGTAATTTTACTGCTCAGGTATACTAATTTAAAAATAAGCAATCTGGATAACATTTGAACATTACTATATTGCTAGTTAATAAAAGTCCTTTTACCTTTATATCAACATAACATGATCCTTATGTAAGAATAGCATATAATTACATATTACTTACTATAAACTACACATTGTAAGTTATCTATATATTGTTGGAATGTTGGAATGTTACATGTTACATTAGCGTGGAAATTAAACACATGCACACACACATACACACAGTTTTACTGAGTCGGGGACCTTTCTGGTATCCCTTTCCTCATAGCAATTAATGTTTTTGACTAAAAGACTCAAGTTTTTTTTCCAGGTATAATGTGGATATAATTTTGTTTCTAATTTTTAAAAGGCTGCTAAATCTTACATTTTATCACGCTCTCCAATTTATCTCATTTGATTTTTCTTGATTAATCATGAACTGATCCATGACTCTCAAGTAAATCTAGATGTTAACGGCTGTATCTTGGTAACAACTGTAGAGTAAATGAAAAGTCAGTAAGTCTCACTGGACTTGACTCTTTATAACCAGAGGTGAATGCAGGTTTCATAGAGCCTGCCTTTCATGTATGAAATTTGTGTGAAAATTTTCTGACCAAAGCTTCATCATGTGCTATTGTCCTGGTCAATGAAATCTAAATAAATTTCACAGTCATTTACTAAAATATTTGAGGTATTGTTATATAATATAAGAGTGTTTCTTTTCAGACATTTCTAATTATATCTATTACTTTATAAAATGGTTCAATGCAAATAGTGATACTTTTTTTCATTCAAATTCAGGAATAAAACATCTCCCTACACATCATTCATTTATTCTTTTTTTTGTAAACTGTAAATTCCATATAATTTTGAAAACTATAAGAACAGTCAATATTTGAATTTACTTTGTATTTTTTATGATGACCTGTTTATGTTGCATTACAGAATTTAAGCATCTGTGTATAAAAGCTTATGCACTAGAAGATACTAGCATGCTAAGTCAAGAAGAAAAAAAAAACTATTCTACAAGAATATTGGAATGATTTGACTTTCAACATTCTAGACTTAATTGTATGCAGTTTATACAAAAATAGAATAGATAGTAATCATGTGGAATTTTATCTATTGTACCTTACTAAAGAATGATAAATCCTTTAGAGGTTATACAAGTAAACACTGATTCTTAAAAATGATTCTGGAAAACAATGTCTTGATACACAAACCAGTTTTGCCCACATCAGCAGTTTCCATTTTTTAGAACACTTATTTATGAGTTTTCTTAAATTTTTCTCAGCTATCAGTTTCCCATACGGTGTTACTTGTAGAATTACTTAAAATACTGAGAGGTTATGCTAGCAGTGAGTAAGATGTAAAATAAAAATAATATCAATTCAAATGTTTAAAATGTTGCTTTATGAAAACTCAATCTATAAGAAAATACAAGTTTAATAATGATTTCTAGATATGTATGTGAGAAAGATAGCAGCTATTTTTACATTTATTCTTGTAGATAATTTCTTTGCAGGCAGATCTAGCCCAAGGCAAACTAGTAGTTTAGTAACATTGGTTTTCCTCCTTCCAATAAGTTACAAGCTCTATTCTGTCTGAAGTTTAATATCTAATATTTTAATGTTCTCTTTTGTTTCTTTTAACCCAACCACTCATGAAAGCCTTCATTCAAAGTCTTCATTTGCAGATGTCATCTTCAAATGCTATTTCTTCCAGAGATATTCTAACAGGTATCAAATTAAAAAAAAAAAAAAAGTTGAAATTCTGAGGCAAATAGATGTGTTAACATGTATAGTTAAGACTTTAATAGACAATAAGTGAAACAACATAGTTGAAACATTTTCTTCTCCAAGGAGAAAAAACAATATCAGTTAAATATATTTTGATTCATTTTTATTGCAATTTTTGCTATCCATAGAAATAGAACAAAAACATGTGTCAACTGACTACCATTTAACTCGCACACACCCTACTATAGCTTTTATCCAATGAGAAATAAAATCAAATAATGTAGGTTGTTAGTTTCTTTTTTTGCTGAATCTGTCTGGCTGCAATAGTAATGCTGACCTGGACTGTGACCTCTCTGTATGATCACTCTACTGCTGTGTCATAGAGTCAAATAGTATCTCTGCAGTTTTCTTCAGAATTCTTGGGTAAAAAATGTAGCAGGTGTTGGCAGGGGTTAGAAAAGCAAGCCTATTTATTCTGCCCCTGTAGTTTTAGGTGGAAAGAAATACTTTTTAAATGATTTGTTTTGAAGAAGTGCAATTTTCAGAAAACTACACACCATATTCTCAAAACCGTTTTCCTTTTTCACCCTTAAAATTTACTCTAATCATCTCCAAGTAAAGGATTAATCTTAAACATTTTTTTTAAAACTCTACTTCTCACATTAAGTTTTCTTCAAGTCCAGGAGAAAACCTGCTTCAGGCCTTCTTACCTCCAATATATTTGGATAGTATGCCCGATTTATAGGAGTAAACTCCAAATTTATTGTCTTTGGTAGTATTTTGGGGTAGTATTCTCCTGCAGTGAGATGGAATTTAGGATTCCTGAGGTTTGTGCTAGTTGAGGTTGTAACTGGAGTTTGTGTCTGTAAATATATAATCTCCTATCCCAAGAGACGGGAATGTGAAGACATGCTTAATCATTCAACAAATATATATCTAGCGTTGTGTTGTCAGGGACTTTGCTTGGGCATAAAAACTCAGAGATTAATCAGATGCAGTAGAGAATAGAATGTCTGCAATCTATATGAAATTATATTCTGGAAAGGATGGACTGAAAAATGCACCTGTGAATATATGTGCTCTTTTAAATCTAGGAAAAAAATATTTTCCACATCACCAATTGTGCCCCTGAAAAATAAATTGTTATTGGTGTACAGTGGCATTTGAAGATATTAGAAAACTCAAATCAAAAAGAAAACATTGCTCTGCCATGAATAAATGATGTTTATACTTCTCTTTGCAAACTGCTGTGTCACCTCCAGGATAACTTGTCAAGTGCATTTTCATATTATGTTTCAAATAACACTAACCAATAAGTGGAACTTAGAAAAATATATCAATGTGCATATTCTTATGTTCTGAGTAATAAGAAATATGGAATGTCAAGTGATGAACTAATGGCAAACAAATAATTCAAATCTCTTTAGGTTAGCTTGCAACACAGAGTGAGAAAGTATATCAAGAAAACGTAACAGTGTGCAGAATGAGTCTGTAAACTGATTTATTGAAGTATTCAAATAATACAATGCTATTTTAGAAGACTCTGTCATAGATGTTCAGGCAGTTACCAGAGAAGAAACTCTAGTCCTATGAGGTCAATGGCGATGATGGGCTGCCTTACTTCAAAAACATAAAGTGATTTGCCTTATGATGGTGCATTTCCTGAAATGGAATATATTTAATAAGAACTAAAAGTGATTATGAATATGAATAGAAAGTTGGCAATCAGAAGACTTTCCTAGGCTCCACTGGTGGATATACACTCCTTTTGAGCTAAGCATCAATATGAATCTTTAGACTCTAAGTGCATTTTCTATGAAAATAAAAACAAAAATAAAACGGAATATTTTGATCGACTCCATCAGTTTACATGGAAGCATGAAAGAAATTATAAAGTAGTTTCAACTATGTACAAAAAATAGTGTATTTTTACATACCTAATCATGTCTCATGTTTTAACTAAGATAAGTTTATGATAATAAGTCTGAAAAACACCAAGTGGTTAGCTCTAACTTTGTTTATAAAGTTATACTGGTGAAAGCAAATAATATTCGTATACGACTTTTCAGTGTAAAAAGCATTTTATATCATTTTATTGAACTCTCCATTAGCATAGTGGTATGTTTGATAATATTATCTTCCAGGCAAAATTAGTCATTCTATCCATAGGTACCCATATCACTTTCTTATGACATTTATGTCTTTATTACAGCACTTGATACAGCACGGCAGGTATCTTTTCATGTTTATATTCCTTTCTAATTTCTAAAATCTCATTAAGTGAGAGATAGTTTCTATCTGTACCATTCCTTACTTCCCAAATTCCATCTATAAACGTAGGCCTCCCATTGATGCTTAGTAAGACTTTATTAACTCTAATTTAATTTGTGTTTTGCCAAAACTAAAACTGAGGTTCTAAGGTGTTAAGAGATGCACCTAAGATGAGAGGTAGATCAAGATGCAACTCTAGGTGTCATAATTTTGAATACTAGGTCTTTGTAAGGTTTTATCTTCTTTTTCCTATTCCTAGCATATTTGAAATTATAGAAATACAATGCAAGGAACATTATAATAATAAACACAGCAATATTTTAAAATAGTACCAAATACTTTGTTTTTAGCATGTGAATATATGTGACATATATATATAGTATATATATATAATTTTCTATATATACATATATATAATTTTTCAGAGCAGCTTCCTAAATACAGGTCAGGGCACTGTCTTATGGTTATTTCTAATCCATCCTACAGCTTATCTGCTCATCATTTTAGAATATGATAGAATAAAGTAATCACAAAATAAAATTCTTCAAGGAAATATTATAAAAATCTCCTTAATATGAACATTTTGAATCAGTGATTCAGATCCCTTTGAATATCTACTTCTCATGAAAAAGAACAATTGTGATGATATAACCAGACAATGAGCCACTTGTGCTGTGAAGGTAGAAGTAAATGGATGACAATTTCTTGACAATCTGGATATGTTCAAATGAGCAGAGTTGGCAGCGCGTCCTAGGCTTTATTGACAAAGGAATGCAGTGTCATTATCTATTACCTTGATGATTCATCTAGATTACAATAAGTGCTTCAAGCCTGGGAAGAGGAAAATAAACAAAATAATTTTATTTCAGTGCTCTCCTGTTAAATCCTTAATAGTATTTAGAGGTCTGCTGTGTAGTTTTCTTTAAATAAGTTTAATTTTTTATATAAGCAAATGATAATTAAGTAAGCACCTGTTTGATAGAAAGGGACAGGCTCACTTTGCAAAAGTTTGTGCTTTCATGAGCATTTTATCATTACACAATCTGGAAATGACAACTGTGAAGGGGGTCCTAAGGATTTGAAGTCCACAGCTCCTGCTTCACAGATGGGGAAACTGAGATTCAACATGAATATGTGTCTTGATCAAGAGCGTTGGTGACAATACAAATTAGAACTCAAGTTTTCTATATGCAGGTTCAGGGGCCAGCTTCTGTAAAAATGTAGGTGTTGGAAAAACAATGGCGTTATTTCCAGGATGCTATAGTCATCTCTACACTATCATGGTCATGAATATACATGCCTCATTTATTTTTCACGGCTATGGCTCCATTTCTTATTTCAAAATGTAAAACCAACAACTTTCCCCAATCTCTTGGTAGCTGCATGAGTTTTAGCAATACAGAACTCAGTGGATTGGACTGTCTTCATTTTCTATTTATTTCTGAACACATTGTTCTCTTAAGTGCATTTTCTTCTCCCATCTGGAATTCATTCTCTGGGAATCTCCCTCTCTAAGGAACCTAAAAACCAAACAGTTTTTATATTTTGTAACATTGCTTGCACTTTTATTCTCTAATTTCTCTGTTCCGAAATCATTAATTGTTCCCAATTCCCTTCTAGATGAAATCACAAATCCTCTGCTTAGCTCTCAATCTCTTTTTCTTACCACTTTGCAAAACCCATCTGACCTATTAATAAAACTTACTTTTCATAGCTTTTAATTAGTCTCATCTCTGTACCATTGCTTGCTTGTATTTTCCCTTTCTTCCCATCAACAAAAGATATGAAGATTTCCTTTTAACTATGAGAACCTCTTATGATGGTAGTGTTGTCATGCACACTTGGCTGTAGGAAGAACCACAGATATGGAAGAGGTTATCCCTGAACTGGTGCTCAGCAGTCTGGTAGTCTGACTGAGACTTTGATCTCCTCGCCTCTGGGCTCTGTTTACTTGCCTACAACTATCTTCTGTTTGATCCTTCCTGACCCAGACATTCTGGACTTAACTCTGTCCTGTCCTTGTCTATTTAAGACCAGAGTTAAGCTTCAGCTCCTGCCTTCTTATCTCAAAATCCTCCTGCTGAGAAGCCCTGTCCATTGCCACTCAGTACTGGGAATGGAGCCAAAAATAATCCAAACAATTTTCTGACTTTAGTTCCATCTAAAATAAGTGCACACCTATATATGTGTACTTAAGATGACTTATTTTGTTTCTGGTTTAATTTAGGTTGATGTGGTTTTGACTTTTTATAGAATCTTTCTGGAAAAAACAGAAAGATTCTATAAATATGAAATAAAATATTATCAAAAATTATTATCAAAACAAGCAACTTTCTTTGAAATAATACATTTCTGGAAGTCAATACAACATGTGTTTACCTTCGGAGTAGCCCCAAATTCTTGGGGCATTTCTTTAGTGGTGAAGTACAGAACTCTTCATTCAGGGGGCCTGACTCTGAGGGTCAGCAGTGACATACACCCATACTTAAAGACAGAAGCATTAGAAAGGAGAAGATCAAAAGATTGTATTTTTTTTTTTTTGAGTTGGAATCTCACTCTGTCGCCCAGACTGAAGTGCAGTGGCCACTCCCGGCCACGGCAGCCTCGACCTGCTGGGCTCCGGCGATCCTTCCACTTCAGCCTTCCGAGTAGCCGGAATTACAGGCATGCACTACCACGCCCGGCTAATTTTTTTTTTTTTAATTTATTGTAGAGATGAGGTCTTGCTGCCCAGGCGGGTCTCGAACCTGCGGGCTCAGGGAATCCACTCACCTCAGCCTCCCAAAGGCGCAGGATTACAGGCTGAGCCAACGAGCCCGGCTGTATTTTTTTTTTTAATGGTGAGAGGAAGGTCTATCAGAAGTTCGAAAATAATGGGTGTTACTTCACAGCTATCTTTCTTTTCCAGTATACCTCTTATGAAAAAAGGCTCTGAGTTAACAAAACATCAATTAAGGGAGTTACATTTGTTAGAAAAATCTTACTCAACAGCAAAGTATCACTGCAAAAGAGACAAAGTTTAGCAATGCAATATACAGAAAGTAAAAATAAGCTTTGGTTACTTTGTCGGAAGTGTGAATCGCCTTAGTGATGTTTTACAGGTGCTACTGCTTTGCTTCCTATTTTCTAGTTAAGCAAACTTTATTACTTCAACAAACGAACTACAGCCTGATAATTTTAGTCAAAAACATGAAATAAATTGAGTGTGAATATATAATCTTGGCATATGTTCTTAAATGAGTTAAACATCTTATTTTAATGAATGATTAAAGCAAGTGAGTCCTAGACCAGCTTTCATGGCTTTTGCTGTGTGAATGACTCCACACTCTACTCAGTCACCCATGTAAGAGATCTTAGGAATTGCTGTCTTTCTTTTTTCTATAACTTCTCACATCTGATTGAAAACCAAGTTCAAACATCTTTGCATCATTCTCCTTTTATAATCCCACTCCCAGGGACTTCATTCACCTCTGTATCACTTATAATTTAACAGTCTTGTTTCTAGAACACACCTCTGACGATGACCCTTCCACCTGGCCTTCAAGGTCTTCTTTCTTTTAAACTATAGTAACTTCCCTACATCTGAATAAGTTCCGTTCTGAGAGTGCATTTGTAAGTTCAATGTGTTCATAAGTCCAACAACTTTAGACTGGGTACCTAATTAACACAATTGGCTATACAGTACTGCATTGTAGTAGGTTTATAAAACTTTTCACTCAAACAATACTTAAAAAGCAAACATAAATAATAAAGAAGACATTTTTAACCTTATAGCACAATACATTGAAAAGTATTGCAAAGTACCAAATGCACAGTCACTTGTAGAGGATGCATGCTTGTGACAATGTACACCAGATATGCAAACTAACTTACATGACTGGACATTAAAAGTTTGAAACTTCAAGGTTTGTGTGTAGGAGACTTACCTTACAGATGAAATCATATCATATAACCATCCCAATAAGAGAACCATTTCAGTGGGTTTTCAAGGCCTACAGAATATAATCCACATTTACAACATTACTCTCACTACATGTGAAGTCCTAAGTAAAAGATATGTAGCTTCAAACATAGTTAGTATACAGCGGACATTTGTTGGGGGAAAAAAAAAAACAAAACCAAGACCATGCAAAATAGGGACAGATGAATCTGATTATTTGCACAATTTACCCTCAGCGTCTCTTTTCAGATCATCTCTTCTGTGAACTCAGTGATCACCCCCCTCTGAACCATTCACAATTTTTATTCATTCTGGGCACCAGTCACAGTCCCATGAGCTGAGTATACAGACACAAAGAAAACAACCCTGGGGTCTACCCTCATGGGGTCAACTACTCAGGATAGAGTCAGATTTTTAACAAATACACAGATGAGTACATAATTACTAATTGTCATAATTGCTACAAAAGAAAAGAAGTGGGTTCTGTGAAAAGAGGTGGAGGCAGACTAAATTTAGTGTGAAGGATGCTGCAGTCATGACAGGTATTGCTTCCTGGCATCCGATTTAAGACATGATGAGTTATGGAAGAGAAGCCTGGGAGAAGAGCCCTTTAGGCAGTAACAAGTTTTCTTGTTGTTGATTTTTTGTTTGCTTAAGATTCTGATTTCTTCTGTCTCATCCCTTTTTGAAGATACTATACTTTCCCAGATATACACCTTTTTTGTGATAGTGATTGTTTTGCCTGCAATACTCTTTTGTCATTTTCTTTCTTCTTCTTTTTTTTTTCTTTTCTTTTTCTTTTAAAGTTGTAAGGTCCAATTCAAGGTTGGGTATACAAATGTTTATTATGCAGGTACCCTTGTTGATGAGGTGTGCCCCCTCCTTCCCCAGGCAGATTCTCACTACTGCCAATCCCGTTTCCCCATCCCCCTCCTGGCAGTTTCCCACTACTGCCAATCCTTTTATTATAGTATTATGACAATTGTTCAAGGCCCACTTATGAGTGAGAACATGTGATACTCAATTCTTTGTTTCTGTGATATATCACTCAGTATTATAGACTCTAAGTCCTCAAATCACTCTTTTAGAAAGATACCTGCACATGTATGTTTATCGCAGCATTGTTCACAGTAGCAAGAACATGGAACCAACAGTGCTACCCATCAAAAGAGGACTGGATAAAAAAATGTGATACATATACACGATAGAATATTATGCAGCCATAAAGAAGAACAAAATCATAAACTTCATAGCAACCTGTCATTTTCAATGTAGAAAAATTTTTTCTACAACTAGAAAATATTTTCTTATTTTCTCATGCTTTTTAAAATAGTAAAACTTCAAATTGTTTTTATTCCTTCAGGCAAAACACACTGGGCTTCCTCCCTTATTTCAGTCCTTTTAATAACTATTGTCTCATTAATTAATAGTTAATAGCTGTGTGCTTTCTTCTTCTACCAGAAGATTAGTCCTCATTGAAGGAGACACAACTTCTTTTGTTTTATCTGATACCAGATCCTCTGTGTCTTTGAAGGTACATATTTTTTAAAAATCAAATTAGATTCTTGGGAGACACAGGATTATTTTTCTATCTGAACTTCAAAAGGTAGTATGTGACTCAAAATCTAAATAGGTTCAAGAAGAATATGGGTAAATGAACAAATGGTAAATTAAAAAAAATAAATTAGTGGTATTTTCATACATATTCTTAAATTTTTGAAGATGAAGTTATACCCAGGGGACTACACGTTCTCCCACTTAATTCCCCTGTAACTTGCAGACAAAAAGTTGATTTAAATTGGTTCGAATTCTGACTCTAATGGCAGTCATTATAGAAATTTTAACGGAATGATGTCTGGATGAAAAATAACCCTGTTTACATTAAACTTATACTTTATAATAAACTTGATAAAATGTCACATTTCCTCTTGTCAAGGACTTGCATTCTTTGATTGTTACTAAAGCTAGAGTCTTAGAATCATCTACAAAGCCTTGTAAGGTTGCTTTCAGCAAGAGTCTCTGAAGTCTCTTGCCCCTTTCCTCACTGTTTATCCTACTTCCACTTCATCCACACAGGATTCCATGAGGTCCTTGAACATGCCCACCTTGTTTCTACTCATGGGTCATTTCACTTGGATTTGTTGTTCCAGAATTACTGTTCCACAGATATCAGCTAACTTTATGGCTTATTCTTTGTTCGCCATGAAGTTTCCACTTAAAAAATGATAGTTTATCAATGAGGCCATCTCCACTTCTAATTTAAAAGATATTTATCCACCCACCCAAGCTGTCTTGTTCTATTTTCCTCATAGCAATTATCATCCATCTAAAATGCTGTGTATTTTTTGTTTATTATTTCTCATATGAAGCACTGTGTTGTTCACTGTTGTATCTCACTGCAGACAGGTTATAAATAATCATTGAATAAATAAGTGAATGCATACCACCTTTGCACTCAGCATCACTGGAAAATATTTTTTTTTGAGTTGGAGTCTCACTAAGTCGCCCAGACTGGAGTGCAGTGGCCACTCCCGGCCACTGCAGCCTCGACCTGCTGGGCTCCGGCGATCCTTCCACCTCAGCCTTCCAAGTAGCCGGAATTACAGGCATGCGCTACCATGCCTGGCTGATTTTTTTGATTTATTGTAGAGATGAGGTCTCGCTGCCCAGGCGGGTCTCGAACCCGTGGGCTCAGGCAATCCACTCACCTCAGCCTCCCAAAGGCGCGGGATTACAGGCTGAGCCACCGAGTCCGGCTTGGAAAATATTCTTAATACTATTTATTTTTCATATCTTACAAGATGTTATGCTAATGAGGAACATTTCTTTTTTGATGGAAGAAAATACTTTATTTTTTTTTATTTTGTTAAAGTTTTTTATTTTAAAGATGTGGAGTACAATTCAGGGTTAAGTATACAAATGTTCATTATGCAGGTACCCTTATTGACGAGGTGTATTCCCTCCTTCCCGAGACAGTTTCCTTCAACTGCCAATCCATCCCCTCTCCCCTGGCAGTTTCCACTACTGCCAATCAATTTCTTATAATATTATGATAATTGTTCAAGGTCCACTTATGAGTGAGAATATATGATACTCTGTTCTTTGTTTCTGTGACAGATCACTAAGTATGATAGACTCTAAATCCATCCAAGTTGCTACGAAGTCCACATGTTTGTCCTTTATGACTGCATAATGTTCTGCTGTGTATATGTACTGCATTTTTTTATCCAGTCCAGTTTCGATGGGCAGCATGGTTGGTTCCATGTTTTTGCTATTGTGAATAGAGCTACAACAAACATGTGTGTACAGGAGTCTTTTTTGTAGAATGATTTGAGTTTCTCAGGGTATATTCCCAATAGGGAAATTGCTGGATCATATGAAAGGTCAATTTCTAGTTCTTTTAAAAATCGCCACACTGTTTTCCACAGAGGTTGCACTCTTTTGCATTCTCACCAGCAGTATAGAGGCATTCCTTTTTCTCTGCATCCTCACCAGCATCTGTTGTTGTTTATTTTATTAATGATGGCCATTCTTACTCGAGTTAGGTGATATCTCAATGTGGTTTTGATTTACATTTCTCTGATGATGAGTGAGGCTGAGCACTTTTTCATTTGTCTGTTAGCTGCCCATATATCTTTTTTTGAAAAGTGTCTATTCATTCTTTTGCCCACTTTTGAATGTGGCTGTTTGTTTTTTTCCTTTTGGCGCATTTGAGTTCCTTGTAGACCCTAGATGTTAGGCCATTGTCAGATATACAGTTGGGAAATACTTTTTCCCATTCTGTGGGCTGTCTCCTTGCTCTCTTGATGGTTTCTTTTGCCTTGCAGAAGCTCATCAGTTTGATGAGGTCCCACTTGTCTGTCTTATTTTTTATGGTATGAGCACTTAGGGTTTTGATCAGGAACTGGTCGCCAGTTCCTATTTCCATATTGGTGTCTCCTGCATTTTCTAAGATTTTTATAGTTTGAGGTTTTACATTTAAGTCTTTGATCATTTTAGAGTTAATTTTTGGGTATGGTGATAGGTAGGGGTCCTGTTTCAATCTTCTGCATGTGATCAGCCAGTTTTCCCAGCACCATTTACTGAATAGGTTCTCCTCTCCCCAGTGCCTGTTGTTGGAGGCTTTGTCAAAGATGAGTTGATTGAGAAATTGAGGCTTTGTTTCCAGAATCTCTATCCTGTTCCATTGGTCTGTATGCCTGTTCTTGTATCAATGCCAGGCTGTTTTGATTACTGTAGCCTTATAGTAAAGTTTGAAGCCTGAAAGTGTGATATCTCCTGCTTTGTTTCTTGTGCTGTGGATTGTTTTGGCTATTTGTGGTTGTTTAATGTTTCCATATGAATTTCATATTGTCATTTCCAGGTCCGAGAAGAATGATGTTGGTAATTTAATGGGTATTGCATTGAATCTGTAGATTGCCTTTGGAAGGATGGACATCTTAGCAATGTTGATTCTTCCTACTCATGAGCATGGAATAATTTTCCATTTGTTTGTGTCTTCTTGGATATCTTTGAGCAGTGTTTTATAGTTCACATTGTAAAGTTCTTTCACTTCTCTGGTTAGGAAGATGCTGAGATATTTCATTTTGGGGGGTGGTTATTGTAAATGGGATTGTGCTTTTTATTTTATTCTCTGCCTGCTTTTTGTTGGTGTATAAAAATGCAACTGTCTTTTGCACATTTATTTTGTACCCTGAGATTTTGCCAAAGTCCTTTACCAGTGCCAGCAGTTTTTTGACAGATTCTTTTGGATTTCCAAGGTATAGGATCAGCCTAGAGGGATAACTTGACTTTCCCCTTTCCTATTTGGATACCCCTGATTTCCTTCTCTTGTCGGATTGCCCTAGCTAAGACTTCCAATGCAATGTTGAGCAAGAGAGGTAGAACATTTCTAAACTGTAGAAAACAAAGAGGAAAATAGAAATCAACAATTTTCTAATAACCAACATAACATCATGGTTAACATTTTGATTTACATATTTTAAAGTCATGTTTATGTTAATAAATACATATTTAATAAAATTAGGAATCATATTAAGTACTGTTTCATAGGCTTCATTTAAACTTATCAAACCATAAATATTTTTCCTGCATTAAACATTCTTTTACAACTTCAGTCTTATTGACTCTATAGTGCTCAGTCGTTCACTAGGTACCTCTTGAATGCAATATCCAATCTGAAGAGACTTAAGCCAGGCACACTGGAGGATGCTTACTTACATAGCACTTAATCCGTTATTTAAGATAAAACTGGGTTAAGTAGTCTAGGAAATAGATTTGGCTGTCAATAAGTACATTGATTTTTATTGTTAAATACTAGCTTTGAGTTAACCAGTTAATGAAGCTGGAGAATCAAAATATACAACATTTGCCAATGGACCAACACATCATAATCCAAATGAACCTCACCCCCAAGAAGATTGTCAATCAAAACTTTAAGAGCACTCAAGTTCATTTAGTCATATTACAGTTGACCTTGACACTTTTCAAATTATCGGTTTATTAAAAGTGCTAGACAGTTCCGCCTTCTTAAGAATTTGAGTTGGAAAAAAAAAGGGGGGCTACCGTCACCACTATTTTAGAGATTAAAAATCTCTGCTCAGCTTATGGGTGTTGATTCAATTTTTGAATGCCATTTCTTTTTTAGTATGAAGCAATATTAATTAAAATTTCAAAATGTTTCCAGATTATACCAAGGATAAAAATAGATTTTCTATTACTTTGTGTTGTAGAATTTACTTCTGTTAAATTAGAAGATCAACTTAGAAAAGACAAAAGCTTAACTTATTTTTTTAAGACCCACAAATCTATTTCATTTCTAGTATATAACAGTTCAGTAGATAATTTGAAACTGATTCATCTGTTATACCATCTGTCAAAAATATGTTGCAGCTGTTAAATGTCCAGCAAAATTTGAACTACATCTCGAAGCAATTTGCCCTTGGTACATGCAGACCAGGCAATTTTCTGTTTGATTTACAACCATGATCCCTGCAAACATGACTGACTTTCTAGCTACATTACTTTTATTTTATTTTTTATATAGCTACTAAGCTAACAAAAAGGAAAATAAATTAAATCTGAATTAATTTATTAAGATAAAAATATTGATCCTATTCACTGCCACAAGCAACTATACTGGCTCTATTTGATATTTTAAAGATATATGAAAAATTCCTGTTTGTACTCTACACTTTGCATATTGGGACTGTAAAGAAGTTCTATTCTCAAGAAAGAATCATCAGCAGGGAGATTAACATATAAGGAAATATTGTTCACAATAGATTTTCAATGAATGAAAATGTTAGAAACACCAAAGTCTTAGCTTCTTTTGAAGTCTTTTGAAGACTAAAAAGAGATATAAAACAGACAACTCATAACTGTCAGTAGTTTCAACTCCCACAAAACTCACTTGCTAGAGTCAAGGTATTTTTAAAGTTTAGAGATACATATTATATTGGTGATTTAGAAAAACGCTTTCTATAATTCAAGGGTTCTAAGTTATAAGTCATTTTAAGTTGCTAGAGATCAGAAAAATGACCTCTCTTATGTAGAATACAGAAAGAAAGATCTATGCATAATATTGTGAAATGAAACTATTCTTCTTTTGCAATGCAGATTTTAAAATGAAAATACAAAAGTGCCTGTTAGAAGGTAAACAGATAAAATGAAACACATGCCATAACCAAAACTAGAAACTAGTTTGCCTTGCTTGCCTTTAGGTATATTTAATGCTTATTGTTGTCAGTAACTTATTGATTCAGCAACTCTTGGCAGAGTTTGTGTCGTATGCCAGTTTCTTAGGCTCTGGGAAGACAGGGTCAACAAGTAAGACAAGTGTCTTCCTCTCATGATCTTTGCAGTCCAGAGTCAACAAGAAAAGTACTAAGCAAGTTTAAAAGAAAGCAGGATAATTTCAGCTTGTGATTGGTGCTGCGAACAAAACAGGGCAATGTGATAGAATAGCAAACAATGTCTGAAGCAGATGAAGGTAGAAGCTGAGTTGCTGAATATTGACAAACTGGTCAGAAAAGAAGAAGGTGATGTTTGAGTCGGGATCAGAAAGGAAAGGAGCCAGTCATATTATACCTGGTGAAGAGAATTATAGCTGGAAAACAGAGAGGGTGGAAAAGCCCTTGAACAAGAGTGTGGCTGGTGTGTCTGATTAAGAGAGAGAAGAGTGAATCTAGAGCTTAGTGACCCAGAGAAGGAGTGGGGAAAAAATTGCACCAGAGATATCCTCAGGACCAGAGCATCTTGGGCTTGGTGGAATTTGAATTTCTTACTAAATAAAAGAGGAAGTTATTGGGAAGTTTCCAAGGCATAGCATAATCTGATCCTCACTTTAAATAAATCCACCTGGCAACCGTGAAGAAAATAGGTTGTAAGGAGATAAAGACTGAAGCGGGAAATAAGAGTGCAAGAAATATTTACTGAATGAATGAATGCAATGAAGTTGTACTTTGCTGAGCAATGTCAGCCTATCAATTAAATGATTGATTATGTATGGTTTCTCTAAGAACACCTATTTATAACTGTAGAAACCTCTTCTTTTTAGCTGAAGGATGTGAATAAATTATTAAAATAGCTGCAGCATTATTATAGAGGGTACCAGTTTAAGTAAATTCTTGTAGTCAAAATGGGAGACATGGAGAACAATTGAACAATTTTGGTACTATTAGGAGAGCCACATAACTCATAATATATGAATTTTATCTGAAATTATGTGATTCTAGAGACAGTGTGTCCTTGAAATCTAGACCTCAGAAGCATAGGACTTATAATTAGGTACAACTGGGTTTTTTTTTCTGACTTTAATATCATTTAGCTGTGAGATCTTAAGCTTCCTCATCTGCAAATGGTAATACTTCCTTCCTCAATGGGTTACTACAATGAATCAATAAGACAATTCATTGAAATATTTTATTGCCTGTTGTACAAGTATTCAATACATGATTACTGTGACTATCCTTCAATTTAATGATTTCAGTTTAATGATTTCTGCCATCAGCACATTCATGGGGGTCCAAATTGCAATTGTTGAGGTAGAAGATGGGAAGATTGCCTCACTTGAGGGTCAAGGCTATTATAATGCATATGACAGCACACTGAGCCTTGTCTCACTAAGTGGAAAATGAACAAAAAAGTAAATGTTGTTATTGCCATGTGGTAGGCAACAGGAAAGACACATGAAAAGAAAAAAATGGTGGGAGACAAATTCCTTTCTTTTCACTTAGGAATTTTCACTGCAAATCAGATAAGGTATGTCCACTTAGTTGATTTAATTGTAGTCTCATTATCTTTAGCTTTTCTCTAAATTAGCACTTGATGACAAAATAATTGAACCTCTCTTCATGGCCACTATTCCAGTTAAGTCCTTTTGTGGAGTAGGTAAACAAAACCAAGTCCTTTCTCCCATAGAATCTAAGAGAAAATAATTTATTCTCAATGCAATTATATAGTGTATTTCACCAGTGATCCAACACTTTTGCATTTTCTGTGCAAAGTAAGTTAACTCTGCTATGCAGAACCTAATATAAATAATAAGAGTTATATATCAAATGAAATAAGTAAAACAAGGCAATATCTGTAGTGAATGTTTATGATAGATGAGTTAAAAATAATATGTTAAAGACTAGATTATACGTGTTCTTGTTTATTTATTGGTGTGTTTATCTATATATCTGTTATATCAAATGGTGTGTCTGTGTATGTGTGTGTCTCTATGAAGACAAGTAGTAGTGATTACTTCTATGGATATTGAGGGTTCATTCTTTATCTGGATTGCATGAAATTTCACAGGATCAGGAGAACAATGAATTTTACTTGCAATAACAAAGAGTAGACCAGGGGAGCTCAAGCAAGAGGTGTGCAAAAGTAATGCTCGAACCATAAAAATAGGATGAAATCAGGCACATTGGCTCACCCCTGTAATCCCAGCACTTTGAGAAATGAAAGCGAGAGGATTGCCTGAGTTTATGGGTTCAAGACCAGCCTGGGTAACTTGGTGAGACCTCATCTCTACAATAAATTAAAAAATTAGCCAAGCACGGTGGCATGTACCTGTAATTCCAGCTACTTTGGAGTCTGAGGGATAACGATAGCGTAAGCCCAGCAAGTCAAGGCTGAGGTAACTGTGAGCATTCTATGGCACTCCAGCCTGTGTAACAGAGTGAGGTTCTGACTCAAAAAAAGGGGAGAGGGGGCAGAAGGGAGAAAATATGATGTAAGTGAAGATATATAAAATAGGAGATTTTATGTCTTTGCCCTAAGGAGGAGCATATATTTTTATAATATACTTCTATAACACTGATTTTTTAACCATCTATTTTCTACATTATAATTTAAAAATCTAGGACATCTGATTCAAAACTGTGAAAGAACTTCTGAAAGAATGAAAAAACTAAGAAGACTATGAATAAGATAGGGTTAAGTAAGTCACCCACGTGTTATGCTGCCAGAAATAAAATCTAGACCTTTTGATGGTAAGGAGGGCAATGCTACCTCTATGACTATCCAAAAAATAATGCATTAAACAATTTAAGTTTAAAAAATTGAACCTCAACTATGTTAAAAATTATTGAAGCATTAAAGGTGATATCATATTCTATTTCCTGTACTTTTCATATGTTATTAAAGAACTCAATACTTGAAAATCAGATACTATAAATTATAAATTAAATTTAAACAAAATTTGGCTTCTAGACCTAATTCCAGTCTTTTCACAGAGATAAGTAATTGGGGTATGGGAGTTGACAGATGACATATGGAATGATCTAAGTTTGTTCTTCTATTTTAATAGAATGCTAAAGTTAACAAAGTTCTGAGGTGAAAAAATATAGTGCCTATTTTAGTAATGCGTGTCAAGAAGAGAGAAAGCACCAAGCTTCTAGCTTCTAGGTGTGTCACAACAAAATACTTCTACAACCAGCTGCCCAAGTTTATGGGAGTAAAAATAGTGGGCATGACATAGCTATAAAGAAACAGATTGTAAATGTGTTGTTTCTCTCTCCTTCTCTGAAAGAGAAATAAGAAAAACAAAGTATCATAATCTTGGAAATAAAATCTTTATAATATAGGTGTGCTAGGTCCTATACAATTCCTTTCTTGGTCAAAATGATGCTACTAATAATTTATGATGACCTCAAAGGGCTACATTAATCTCAATGATTATTCAGGAAGCACCTTCAGTTTCCATTTCATTCAAATCCTGTAACTATCCATTAGGCTAGGCAAGACATGCGGCTTCATTTGTCCAAGGGGTCTTCCCATTGTCTCTGAAGCAATGTAGCCAAAACCATGATCTTTTTAGAAAGTCAGGCAAATGGTACCAGGGGATATGATTACAAGCAATAGGTTGGATACAGTAAGCATTAGCTGGATACACAGGCAGGTTCATATTCAAGCTGAGCAACAATCAGAAATGTGGATGAGCAGAAAATATTGGAAAATTCAGAAGCAGGAGGCAAGATGTAGTCCTAGAGATGCAACATTGGACCCTGAAATAAACATCGGGGCAGACAGGACCTCTTGGAGCAAGGGCTGTAATACTTGGGGACCCAGAAGGGAATTAGCACAGTGATGCATCTTGTAATTCAAGATGGTTTTGGTCCTAAGGAGCAAAGCAGGAGCTTTTTGATCAGAAACAGAAAGCGAGTTTATGAAGAGACCTGGCCAAGACCTCTTAAATTTTTCCTGAGTATGGAAAGGAGTAGTCTTAAACGATGAGACTACCTAAGTATACAGGTGTAGGTAAAGTAGCTTCAGCTTCAAAAGGAAGGCATTGAATACATAAATAAGACAAAGGAGAACACCGAGTGATTCAGTCGATTGAGAATATGCCTTGTGTAGTGGTTTTTTTCTTAATAGACAAATACGGATTTTATTGCGAGCAGACAGTTCTGCCCAGACAGTACTGTTTTATTCTGAAGTTATTTGTTTCTCTTAGTTGTTTTTCTGTATTAGGCTTCTTTTACCAGATGGATCATAGAAAACATGTATTTTAAGTATTGCAGTTTTAAAGGATATTGTCATGTCATGTATGTTTTTTCTAATGTTCTTTTTCATCAGAGATGCATGTGTATGCCATACTCTAAACCAACTACATGTGTTCTGAAGTCCTTCGATCTTGAAAAATCCTGCCCCATATATCTTACCAATAGCCCAAACTATTAATCGTGCTCTTTTAGGTATAGGACATGTCTATTTACCAATAATTTCTCTGTTCCAACTTGAGTTAGTACAGAATTCTTACATCTAACCTGCCTTCATGATTGACTGAAATTGTGTGAAAATAAAACTAAGGCCCATCTGCTCCTCTAGCTTTCATCCAATGTCCCTGGAAGGGACGTACACTAGAGACCAAATATTTGCCATAGCTGTGTGTGGCTGTAGTTTTGGAAGACATCCCAGTATGGGAAAATACAATACTGGATTATTTCAAGTGTTAGTTTCCTCGTCCTCCCCACCCCCCGCAGCCCACCATCCTTTCCTCTCTCCCTCCCTCCATCTCTCCCTGCTTCTCTTTTTCTCTTTCCCTTCCTCCTTTGCTACTATATACAGTTCTAACTTCTCTAGGGATTTACCTAATTTCCTAGTACTTAATGTCTGCAGAATATTGAGATACATGTTCTAGCACAGCAAGTGTGTGGACTCTTTAGAATGCTTTATGTGTAATAACCATTATTACAGTTGAAAATAAAAATGAATAGTTCATCATAATAGTCAATATGGCAATATGTACATGCATAGAGAGCTACTACAACCGTCTTCGGGAAATTTCAAACTCACTGTGGTCTCTAAGATATTGCTTAAGCTATTCCCTCTTTCTAAAATGTTCTTAGCTATCTTTCCATCTATCTGTAGTCTCTCTCATTTCTTCAGGCTCTATTCGTTATTTATGTTACCATAAGTGACCATTAATCATTCTTATTCCTGAACTCTTGTATTATTTATTATGCTGGATGAGGGGTTAGAAAACTTTTTCTATAAAAGGTCAGATAGTAAATATTTCAGTTTTGCAGGCCATATGGTCTCTGTTGCAACATTCTGCTGTAGTGTGAAAGCAGGTATGGACAATACATAAATGTATGCGTGTAACCATGCTGGGATAAAACTTTACTTGCCAGACAAGGTAGGCTGGATTTGGCCTGCAGGGCATAGTGTGCTTACTCTTGTGCTTGACTTTTTTTGTTTTTTTTTTTTTTGGAGTTTTCAGAACTCGAGAGAAACTTAGCTAACTTTCCTTATGTTATGTGTGAGTCATAACTGGCATATCTATGGTTACACACTATGATAGAGCCAGGTTTCACAAGCAACTCACCTGAATAATAGCCCTCAATTTTAAAGTAGTTTGCTGCTTTTAATATTTTATTATATTCTACTTAGTATCAAATTATAAACTGTTTTGTATTATTCTCATATTGTTTCATACCTTATTACTTTTTGTAAATCCATCGATTATTGTTACTCATGGGGGAAAGGGATGTGTGTGTGTGTGTGTGTGTGTGTTTGTGTGTATGTGTATATAATTTTTGTTAGCCAAAGTGGGAAGAATTATAAATTATATAGAGTTACATCTCAATAAATATTTATGATTAATGTCCTCCAGGAGAAAATATAGTGATTATAGCATAGTATAACTTAATTATATGATTATAAATTATTTTTCAGTTTAGAAGAATGTGAGTTTGTCAATACTTAAATTTTGTCAACCTTACTGTCATCTTTTTTAAAAATTCTCCTTTGCTATTATATTTCCATATTTCAATTTTATTCTAATTATTGTTATTCTGAATAATTATATAATTATTAAAATGCATTACTTTATTTTTAAAATTTTTAAATTGATTTTAACTGACTTTTTTAAATAAGTGAAAAATTTAAATTTTGTATTAAGTTGAACAATTTATTACAGAAGTCAGTATCTTAAGGTTTTATAAATGTTATTTAAATTCTAAATTTAAATTAGCTAATGGATCACTTAATTGGTTATCAACTACCTTTTAATTACTTTCAATGCAACTATATATATACATTGAATATTTATTTTTAGAAAGCATATCTTTTGCCATTATCATATTCAAGTTAGCCAAACTGAGCAGGTTTAGACTAGGAAAATTTCTTTAAGCATTGTTCTGCTGACTTCTAACATGGCTCACTGCCTCCTTTCCTTCAGATCACTACTCAGATGTTACCTAATCTCCTTGACAAGGTAGCATAAAACAACAAATTTCTCTACCTCCACCCCCAAATCTCCTGCCCTCTTTTTCCTATTTAATGTTCTTTCATAGTATTCACTACCATAGCGTACTATAAATTTACCTTTTTGTTGTTAGTATATTGTATGTTTCTTCCCACTGAAATATAAGTTCTAAGAAAGCATCATCTTTTGCTGCCCTTCAGCATTTAGCGTAGGCACTTGATGCATTTTTGAATGAATACAATGAAAATGAATAAACATTAGTATATTCTTAATATGAAGGGAATATCAGAAGTAATGCTTACTTCAGTTAAATGCAGAACTTATGTAAAAAGATACTAAAAAGTCTCAGAATATAGAAAAATAAAGGAGTACACTTGTGCTTACTTACAGCTAAACAGAAAAGTAAATTTTTTCAATTACTATGAAATCCTTCATTTTAGATGATAGCATTGTAAATGGATATTTTCAAAACAAATATTATGTTCATCGTTTTACTCTTTTACATTTAACTTTCTGAAGAACGTATTCATACATACATACCATATTTCCCAGTGGCATTTGCCATATAGCTAAGAAAAATAAGAAACTTAGCAACATTATATGAAGATGTATTTGTTCATTTTAACTTACAATTTGTATACACTCGAGTGGTAAGATAGTAAGTCATAATTCATTTCTGCAGTATCATTGGGGACTTAAGTCTACTTAAGTTTTCAAGAAAATTAGTTTATTTCTTCTATTGCTAAAGTTTTTTCTGTTTAAAAATTTTTGAGAGAGGGCTGGGCACAGTGGCTCACACCTGTAATCCTAGCACTTTGGGAGGCAGAGCTGAGAGGATTGCCTGAGCCCAGGGATTTGAGACTAGACTGGGTAACTTGGTGAGACCTTGTCTCTACAATAATTCAAAAAATTAATGGGGCATGGTGGCATGCACCTGCAGTTCCAGCTATTTGTGAGACTGAGGTGAAAGAATCTCCTGAGCCCAGCAGATCAAGGCTCTGGTAGCCATGAGTGTGCCACTGCTTTCCAGCCTGGGTGACAGTAAGATTCCAACTCAAAAAAAAAAAGAGAATTTCTGAGAAATAAACCCTTCTAGAATAAACAGAACAAAATGTTCTGTCTTAGTCAACAGAGTTCTGAGCATTGTAAACATCTGCTGGGAACGGAAGACTTCCGCCCTAAAAATTAAGTGTTGTGCCATATTGTTATTTGGCACTATGCTACTGGACTCTTTGAGTTTTGCCAGGTTTAGTTCATTCATTCATTAATTCTACAAATGTATTTAGAGTATGTGCCAAGTACCATAGTTCACATCATCGGAGAATGTGCATTAAGCAAACTATCTAAACTTCATTCCCACATAGCTTACAGTCTAGTGGGGGAGAAAGACAGCCAAACAATTAAATGAATAAAAACATAGCATGTTAAGTGGTGCTAAGTGCTATGAAAGAAAATAAACAAGACTGTGTGTATAGAGGCTGATGGCTGTAGATGCTCTTTTAGCGGAGTGGACGCGCAGAACCAGACAGCAGTAGCCGAGGTGACATTGAGCAGAGACCTGGGAGCAGAGAGGGGCTTCCACTGTGTAGTAGTTGTAAGGTTCCACTTCAGGAACAAGCTTGGTGTTATTTAGAGGATGTGGAAGGAGGTCATGGTGGCTGGATAGGAGTGGAAATGGATATAATGAAAGAGAGGAGACCAGTGTGGTAGCCACCTTAGACCAGTGGAAGGAAGTCTTTGAATGATACTCCAAATCACCGAGAGCAGGAGTCAGAAGACATTTTGAGTACAGCAAACATACTTTCAGTTGCATTTCTAAAAGTGTCTTTTCTGCTGTTATGTACAAGCGAACTATGGAAGAGGGAGGGAGAAAACAGGAAACCACTTTGGCTTTTGTAGCAGTGCTTGCTGGAAGCTTTTTGGGTTAGGTCTGTAGCTATGGTGGGGAGTTGAGGTAGTAAGACTTGAGATATTCCAGTGTGAGAAGACATTACTTGCAATGCCACCTCCCAGAGAGGGAGGGTAGACCAAGAAGAAATTCAAGAGTTGAGTTCTGGTCCCTTTAACATTAGTGACATTTAGACATTAGGAAAATGAGAAGGATTCATCCAAGAAATCGAAGAGCAAGCAGCTAGCGAGGAAAAAGAAAAAGATATTAATGACATTATTAAAGTCAAGTGTAGAAATGGTTACAAATAGAATTGAGATACCGCCTATTCCAATGTAGTTGATTGGTTGATTCTAATGGGAAATGATTAATTTTTCTGACTGTAATACTTCTCAAGATAGTGATTATTCTGTTTTCTCCTTTAGTGGTGTCTATTTTTTTTTATTGTAGTAAAAACATTTAACATGAAATCTATCCTCTTAACAGATTTTGAAATGTGCAATACACTATTATCACTTATAGGTACAAGATTGCATATCAGATCTCTAAAACTTATTCATCTCGCATAATTGAAATGTTATGCTTATATATATATATATATATATATATATATATATTGATTTATAAATCCCCATTTCTTAGTGTTTAACTTTAATAGGTTTCTGCCCTGTCCACCCTCCTCCAATCTCAATATTTTAGCCCTCTATCGCTAGAATGCATAAATGCCTAAACATTTCTAGGAGAGAGCCGATATCAAAGCTTAACAACCTCAATTGTACTCATGATCCTTAGATAGCAGGGCTGAGCTGAAGTCCTTCAGAATAATACATGTTGCTATAGTTATAATCCTGAAAATCAGAAGGTTACTACTCCTGTGCTTTATTGTAATTAGTATAATAGACTTGCCTAAATTCATTTACCAAATGTTGTTTCAAGGATTTGTGCTGTATTCAATAATTATTTTAACCAACACATGCCAGTCATCATTTCGAGACTTTTATTTACTCTCTCTCTCTCTCTTCTTTTCAGAAAAATGTGATGAACCGCTGGTCTCAAGCCTCCCCCATGTAGCTTTCAGCAGCTCCTCCTCCATGTCCAGTAGCTATTCTCCCGGCTATGCCAAGATAAACAAGCGAGGAGGTAAGACACATTTTGTTTTCTTTGTCAATAAATGTGCTGAATAAGAACGTGTTATATCTATGACTATATTCTTAAAACAACAGGAGATGTTAGACAGCACCCAAAATCATTCTTGGTGTTCTATTAAAAAAAGAAAAAAATGTGTAGAGAACATGACTGATCAGGCAGTGCCAATGGGGAATCACGTAGGAAACTAAAGTTAAAGTGGAAGAAATGTTGGAGTTGCTTATAGTAATAAATTCAAAATGGCTTAAACATTCTAAGTTATGGGAATTTTAACTAATTAGAAAATAATTTAGACAGAAGAAAAAAAAACCTAATATGTGTACAGTGTATGAAATAGAACACTTTGTATTCACAGCATATGTTTCTGTTTTTCATTAATGTGCAAATTTAGTTGCTATTGAAAGTGCAGAATGAAAAAATATGACCATTTGCAATTTTTCCTATAGTGCCTCACATTAGCTTTGCTATAAAAAAAATTGTGTGAAAAAATAGATCCGTGCAACTACAACTTCAGTTTTGGGCTTTAAAGTCATAGTCTGCATTAGTAAGTGGTGATTTCAAAGTTGACAGCAATTCAGTGAGAGAAAAACATAATTAAGGACAGAAACAAACAAAAAAAATCTTTTGCTTCAAAAGAGCACTGATATTGAACCCTAAGTGCCCATACCATAAAAAATAAGATAGACAACTGGGACCTCATCAAACTGATGAACTTCTGCAAAGCAAAAGAAACCATCAAGAGAGCAGGGAGACAGTCCACAGAATGGGGAAAAAATATTTGCCAACAGTATATCTGTCAAAGGTCTAACATCTAGGCTCTACAAGGAACTCAAATGTGCCGAAAAGAAAAAAATAAATAGCCCCATTCAAAAGTGGACAGAAGACATGAATAGACACTTTTCAAAAGAAGATATATGGGCAGCCAACAGGCACATGAAAAAGTGCTCAGCCTCACACATCATCAGAGAAATGTAAATCAAAACCACACTGAGATACCACCTAACTGGAGTAAGAATGACCATCATTAATAAAACAAACAACAACAGATGCTGGTGAGGATGCAGAGAAAAAGGAATGCTTCTATACTGCTG
>NW_007031715.1:1177-83110 GCF_000164805.1 Carlito syrichta | reverse complement strand
TGCAACCTCTTTGGAAGACAGTGTGGCAATTTCTGAAAGAACTAGAAATTGACCTTCTATATGATCCAGCAATTCCCCTATTGGGAATATACCCGGAGGAACTCCAATCATTCTACAAAAAAGATACCTGCACATGTATGTTTGTTGCAGTTCTATTCACAATAACAAAAACATGGAGCCAACCACGCTGCCCATCAAAGCTGGATTGGATTAAAAAAATGTAGTGCATATGCACAATGGAATATTATGCAGCCATAAAGAAAGACAAGCATTTAGACTTTGCAGCAACTTAGATGGATTTAGGGTCGATCATATTCAGTGATCTATCACAGAAACAAAGAACAGAGCACCATATGTTCTCACTCATACGTGAATTTGGACAATTATCGTAATACCGTAAGAAAGGGATTGGCAGCAGTGGGAAACTGTTGAGGGGGAATAGGAGTGACAGATGAGGGAAACTGCCAGGGCAGGGAGGGGAATACCTCATCAACAAGGGTACCTCCATAATCAATATTTGTATACCTAATCCTAAATTGTATCCCACATTTTTATAATAAAAAAAAGAACACTGATATTATAAATATCAATGAATGGCAACTTAAAGAGGAAAGAAACAATATTTTCTTAGATAAATGTGAATCATCCAACAAATACCATTTTTTTAATTCTGTAAGAACAGAATGAATATGCTATACAGATCTATTGCACAGCATGGTGACTATAGTTAATAGAATATTGTATACTTGAAAATTGCTAAAAGAATAGATCTTAAACTTTTTTCACCACACACAAAGAAAACTATGTGAGGTGATAGATATGTTAATTATCCTGAATTATTTCACAATGTATACATATATTAAAATATCATGTTGTATACTGTAAATACATAAAATTATTGTTTGTCAATTATATCCTAATAAACCCCAGGGAGATAGAGAATAATAAATTATAAAATAATCTCCAACCACTGCCCAACTCAAGAAATAAAAACTAAAAGAAGGAGAAAATATAGTATGAAGGATGGAAAGAAGAAAGGAAGAAGGAAAGGGGAGGGGAGGGCAAGAAAAGGAAAGGAGGAACGAGGGGAAGGAAAAACCACAACAAGCAAAAGTGATGGAGGGGAGCAGGAGAGAACCCAAAAGAGGAAGGAAAAAAAAAAGAAGTAGAGAATATTGCATCAGAAAAGAAAGAGGTATCAGAGCGATTTACAAAGATCAGAAGGAACAGGAAAATAAATAAGAAAAAGCCAGAAGCCTGTCTCGGTGGCTCAGCCTGTAATCCCATGCCTTTGAGAGGCTGATGTGAGTGGATTGCCTGAGCCTGCGGGTTCGAGACCTGCCTGGGCAGCAAGACCTCATCTCTACAATAAATCAAAAAATCAGCCGGGCGTGGTAGCGCAGGCCAGTAATTCCGGCTACTCGGAAGGCTGAGGCGGAAGGATCACCGGAGCCCAGCAGGTCGAGGCTGTAGCGGCCGGGAGCGGCCACTAGCACTCCAATCTGGGCGACAGAGTGAGACTCCAACTCAAAAAAAAAAAAAAAAAAGGAAAGAAAAGAAAAAGCTAGAATAATAGTAAAAGGAATTCATAGAAGTGTGGCGAATTTTCAGTCAGTAAAGAGACTTAGTGAAAGAGATATGCAGGCAAAGGCAGAGAAACATCAATAGCAAAAATACACTTTTGATTTTATAGTAGTAGAAATTAGCTCATTTTTTAGTTGTAAACACCACTGCACTCAGACCAGTCAGTAATTACCTCATTTTTTTATAAACTGATATTCATCATGCTATAGGCATGAGAGAGTTACTTCAAGTTATCAAAAACTTTTCATAATGATGTCAAAGTAATGGAAATTGTAGTTTAATTCTCTTCTGTAAAAATCACTGGAAACAGTAGCATAGCAGTGAATGAAGATAGAAAAATACGAAACAAGGAACTGGAAATACAAAAATAGTCAATATGATACAGTCCTGTTCAGTACTAGAAAATCTGGAACAAAATGTAAAAAGAGGTTCCACATATTTCTAGATGCCAAGAGAATGTACTGTTTCCTAAAGTGCCACAATGCTGAGGGATCTGAGGCAACTGGAAGGCCTGAAAGTGGGGTCAGAAAACATTACATTAGAAAGTCTTGAGGGAAAATATGACTGATGAATATGACTTAGCCAATGAATTAAGATAAGGAAGGTTCTTGTCAAGCACGTAGTATTTCAGGAATACAAGTGATACAATCTAGCCAACAATGAGATGCTTAAAAGTCAAATATGACAAATCCTTGGCCAAATAACTGGAGTTGAGCAAGGAACCCACGTCCATATGAGACTTTGACTAAGCTATTTAGGAGCTGTAGTTGTAGGACAGAGAATAAAAGTCATAGGTGTAAAAATGTAAAAATACCAAAATATGAGACTTAGATAGATGTGTGTTTCTCTTCCTAACCTTTCAGAACAGGAAACCACTAGATGCTCAAACATTAGGTACAAATTTATGTTGTCTTTGATTTTTTCTAAAATTTTGATGTCTTTTATATAAAAAAATTATTTACTCTTGTTTAATTTTTGTTTTCATTTCATTTTAATAGCTTGCCTTTGTTTTTAAATAGTTCAAGATGCCACTATATATCATTTAGAGCTACTTATCTATCATCTATGTAAAGTAATATATCTGAAATTAAGCTTTTAAAACATTTATTTATTTTTTAACTTTCACAGTCAGATTTGAGGACTGTCTTTACTTTCTCTATAGTAGTTTTTGTCTGTTGTTCATAGAATATATATCTATGTATATGATGAGAATGATGATGAAGAGATAGATAGATATCCAAAAAGAAAGATATTTTAGAAAGAAAACACTGTAAAAAAAAAGTTATGGTTTCTTAACCATTTTATCTGTAGTTTATTTCTCTTTGATTATTGATATAATGCACTGTTATGCATTGGGTGAAATCATCATATTGCAGGAGATAGTATTGTTTGTCCTACAATTACAGTTTTACACTTCACAATGGCCTATTTTATCAACATTCGTCATGTGGAAAGCTTTAGTAACTTTTTGGCTCCCAAAGATCAATTTGCTTATCCATGGTGTGCTGTGTGTAATAGTATATAACTCCCTCCTCCGACCCCTCCCCTACAATCTCTCTGATTGCTTTGGACTGTGGAGCAACTAGCTCTTGTCCCCACCCTTTGTGTTGCTTTACCTCTTGCATGTACAGACAAGATCATATATGTAGGGTTAGCCCTATCCCTAGTTGACTACATTGACATGTGTCAAGGGAGCCAGCATCAGAGAGGAGGGTTATGTCCACTCCAAGAAAAATTAAAAACAAAGTCACATTTAGTTGTCTTAATAAACAGCAAAATATTTTATTCCTTTATAGAGTTCATATTGCAAATGACCTTGGAAGAGAAGTCATGTAGTGTGAAATTCAAACTATGATATACGTGGCTAATAAGCTGGGTTGAGAGATAATAGTTGTTTTTTAATAGAATAATATTATATATCTGAAACATACTAAAAAAGCAGATAATTCCAAATTTTTTTAAAAGTCTTTAAGGGAGGCTAGGAATGCTGGACATATATTTTCTTAATTTATGGATGGTTAGAGTAATCTGATACATATACTATACAAGCATCTGAAAATGAGACAATAATATACTAACAGACACATAAGAATGTAACGTACTAATTATACAAATATGAAAAGAACAAACTAAGTTGAGCAGTATGTTGATAAACATTGGCTTCAAGTTTTATTATTTACTTCAATTATATTCTTCAAGTACACTTTGGAGAGAGTTTCTAAATACATAGAAAAGCAGAGTAGAAATGCAAATATACATGCAGATGACAGATTGTCACACAGTTATAAGATTGAGTTTAGTTTATGGGTCCTTCCAATTCAAATCCATCTGCTACAATCTTGATGTCAGGGACCAGTACGTGACAAAACTGGGGGAAAATGTGATGCTTAAATAAAAATCACTGTGTAATTCTACCATGTCTTTTGGAGCCTACTGCTTTTAGTGTGTTGGTGCTGTTGTTGTTTTGTAACAACACTTTACTCCTGTGATCTGTGTTCTGATTTACTCTCCACATCTTTAACTCACTGAAGCCTCCCCAGTCGTGTCATTTCAAGTCAGTAGCAATTAGACGTGTTATTCTTTCCAAGATTAGTATAGATTAAAAAACCTTTGAGAGTTTTGTACAAAGTATCCCCTAACTTATTTTTATATAGCGTTTCACAGGTTATAAAATGCTTTCATATGTGTTCTAATTGTCTCTCAGTCTTCATAACTACCTTGTTAGAATGAATAGTTAGAGGTGCCAATCAATTATTCTGCCAGATATTCAACCTTTTACTTCACATGCCTTTTGTAGAAATCATTCTTTTTCTACTGCCAGGGAGACAGCCGTTCTGCCACATGGTCCTCTTTTCCCTCTACTAACCACAGATGATTAGAAAGAACACCTAATCTCAACTGATGCTATTAGAGTCTCTATTTTGTTCGTTATGTGACATAGATTTGGGAACTGAGAGGACTGTTGGGGAAACCATAATAGGCCATGCATAAACAAGACAGAAGAGTGAAGCACGTTCTGGTGAGGAAGGGGAGGTGTGAGACCACAGAGGATCAACATGGAGGAGAGAGAAAGTCGCTGGTTTCATTCCCAGTTTCCTTCAGGCCTCTGCTTCCAAGGTACCATAACCTATAGCGGCAGCTTGGGCTGTGTCTCTGAGATACACTGTTCTAATTCTAAAAACTACGTTCTCTTGTCTGAACTAATTTGGGTAAATTTTTCTTCCTTGTTACTGAAGAAATCTTGATTTAAAATAACAATAATAATAACCTAGTTATTACTGTTCCCATTTTATAGATTAAAAATAATAAAAACCCCAAAATACATAAACTGAGTGTCAACACCTTAGATTCTAAAGTGGCATAGCTAGGAAACAATCGTACAGGCACTGGGACACAAATTCATGTCAAACCAGACACTCTTCATATTTGGTTATGCTGGATAAAGCAATACCAGGTCTGCCTATTCTGAATTAGAGATAGAATATGATATGAGGTTGAAAGTTTGAGTCAAGTTTGATTTATACTTATACAGTATAAGAAACCCAATCATCCAATCTCAGAGTTTCCTAATGTAAGTCTTGATTTTTTTTTTCTTTTTACCTTCTTGCTACTTACTTTTTCTTAGTAGATCCTTCAATGCTTGTTGCTCCCTCAGAGATGTTTTCTTTTAGTTTCCTCTACCTGAATAATTTCTCCAGTTTTAAGAATGTGTCATCTCTCTGTTAAACCAAAGTGTGGAGAGTTGTGATGGTGGTGGTAATATCACATTATTTATCCTGTATTTCCTTCAGTAAAGAACACAGATTGCATTTGTAGCCCACATAATTAATTATCACTTCTGGAAGAAATATGTGTGTAGCAGATATCTGGAAAGATGATTGGAATGGATCTCTTAGTGTCCATACTTGTATCTTAGAGAGGGCTGCAGTCTTTATCTTTCCTTGAAAGACACCACTCAATAGTTGCCGCCATGCCTTGATGTCACAGTTTGTTCCAACCTCCTGTTGGCCAAGTGGGAGCTTGAGTAATTAGCATGATGCCAACGCCATCTCTGGCTCACACATCCACGCCGACTTCTGTCCGTGTTGAACTGCCTTTTGTAGGCTCCCAGTTGGCTCAGAACTTCTTACTCTGCTCTTGCAAGGTCTATTCCTGCAAAGCAAATTTTCCCCTTTATTTAGTTCTCAATTCTCTTGTCTCTTAGTTACATTTATAAAGCAACTTTTTTTCTCTACTTTCTATGTTTTTTTATTTCCTTTTTAGCTTTACCTATTAAAAGAATCTGTCACAACTAATTAAGCCCAGAAATGTAGCTGCTATACTATGAATTAGAAAAGGAACCACAATGCTGCAAAGGAAACGTTGTCTTTGTGGCAGTGATGCCTCCTGCTGGTGCTCTTCTGCTGTCTCTAGTCGCTGATGTATTTATTCTTTTGTTGCATGTGGACCACACATGACAGTCAGAATCCACCATATTAGGCGATATTCTTAGCCTTTGTCAGGAAACTTTTCCCTGGAATATAACATCAAGGCTTAAATTATGAAACAGACTAAAGTTCCCAATTGTTGAGCTTCTGTCCTATTTTTGCAGCTTCTATTACCTGATTTCTCCTCTTTCCTCCTCCAGCCTCTACCACTTTGTATTTTCTTAATCTGTTTTTTTTCCCATTCACTGATAATTCATTATTACTTAAGTATGAATTAATTATTGAAGTGTTACCTCTCTTAGGAGCATTTACCTTTTAAAAGCAGATCCCAGGAAGCAGAAAAATTCAAAGGACTGATTTTCTAATGGTGCGTTTCAGGATATTTGAAACTCCTATTTTGGCTGACTGTACTTCATCTTCAAATTACTCTCCTGAAAACACCTGCTGATTTTGTCTGCTGTGAGGCAATGCTGAGCGGTGAAAAAATAATGGCAGGTATTCATGCATAACTAGGTTCCAATCCTGAATTGACCAAGGATAAGTATGGTATTATTAGTCAATTATTTCAATTTATTGTATCTCAGTTTCCCGATTTCTATGATTGCTCTATCCAAACCAGGATATAGTAATAATGTGATATGGATATAAAAATATACAGGATAGAGTGTGGTGAATTTATTTTCTGGATCAGAAATCTTTAACAATGGAAGAGAGTACAATTAATAGTCGCTCCAGGGTAATCCTAGAAGTATGGTCCCTTACTTATATATTGGAATCAATAATACAATTTAGTAGAGCTATTGGGAGATTTTAAAAATCTACACAAACTATGTTTCATTTAAATATTATTCTCTTTCCCCTCAATTACTTCCAACTCCTTAGTACAATACTCAGATTATCAACACTTTGAAGCAAAGATTGAATAAAATACCCTTGTCATAACAAAAGCAATGCCTCCCTGAATAGTTATTGCTGGAATTTGGGTACCTGCCAATGTGCATGTATTTTTCCCCATTATCATCTAAGACAAAATATTTTAACAATATTGAAAAAATGTAAAACATTTAACATAATTTCAATTTTTAAAATAATTGGATTGTTACTTATATTAACTTAAATGTCTGTCAAGTATTTTTGCTTCAACCCCTTTCAATTCAAATAAAGGGGATTATGCTAGTGACTTTTAAGTATTGTTTTGCTCTTATTATTTTAGCATCATTTGGATTAGATCTATTAGAATCCATAGATCTTATAAAAACCAATACTTAGCCGGGCTCGGTGGCTCAGCCTGTAATCCCGTGCCTTTGGGAGGCTGAGGTGAGTGAATTGCCTGAGCCCGCGGGTTCGAGACCCGCCTGGGCAGCGAGACCTCATCTGTACAGTAAATCAAAAAATCAGCCGGGTGTGGTAGCACATGCCTGTAATTCCGGCTACTCGGAAGGCTGAGGCGGAAGGATCGCCAGAGCCCAGCAGGTCGAGGCTGCGGTGGCTGGGAGCGGCCACTGCACTCCAGTCTGGGTGACCGAGTGAGACTCCAACTCAAAAGAAAAAAACAAAACAAAAACAAACAAACAAAAAAAAACCCCAATACTTATTTACTAATTTTATGATCCTCTGATAAGACAAAAAGTGTTCTGGACATTAGGAGAATAAAAAACTAGCATGCTTTTTCTCCTCTGTCCCATAAATTCTGACTATTTAAAAAAAAATAATTTCAAGTGATTTCTTCTACAGGCTTTACAGTCTGAATTCACATTCCCAATTGAATGAGAGCTGTCAATAACTGATATGATAAATTGCAATTTATTGTATTTTACTTTAATTCTCAGATATAGATCAAAATTTTGGCTTCACTGGGAGCTTATATAATTAAGCATGCAATACATCAAATATTTGTATCACTGACACTTTTTAAAAATGATAAAATATTAGAAGTCTTTTTATCAGGTAATGACACATATTTAGTTGCGCATGCTTTTTACATTTGCAAATAATATTGTTATCTTACTGCCATTGTTTCAGTCGTTTTAATATTGAAATTTCAACCTTTATTTTTGGTTTTCCCTAAAAACCTGTGCAAGTTTTTGTAGCATTTTTCATAGAGTAGTGTTCCCCAAAGTGCATGATGTTGATGTATATTAAGAACACACCCATATGCACATGTTTCTACAATCAACTCATTTTGGGTCAATATTGTGCTCTATAATTTTCTTCTGGAGAATCACAGACCCTCTTTTTATTATGGAGCTTTTGTAAAGCCACATTCACTTTGGGAAATGCATTTATAGAGTTTAGCTAAACTCTGTGCACATCAAGGGTTCTAAAGGGAGTTTGTTTAATATGCTTCAAAATACAATTGTGTCCCATGGGTTCACAACTGTGTTTCTGAAAATACTGATTGTAAAGACTCTTTGATAATAAATATGATAATTTTTGGTTTAGCGGAATGAACTAGAGTTAATTGGAGAAGACAGTTTTTAGTTTTTTGACATTTGAGATGAAGAATTATTTAATTATTTTTCAGAAGTTCTTATTTTCCTATCTGTGTTCCAAAATCTATTTATCTTCATATTTGCCACTAAGAAAACCATGAGCTGGCTTAGAAGAACTTCTGATACTTTGATCACTGCTACCAACTTTGAAATGGCTCTGGCACATTAACTTTGCAACACTCTCCTTATATCACAACATTAATAGCTGATTGTCTAAAAGGGGAAAATTTGTGCATAATCAATCATGGTAATATGTTTTGTAATTTTACTTTAAACATAATATTGAGAACCGTTCTATTTGGTAATCGCCATATGAAGTTTATGACACATAGGATGAGATAACAACATCTGAACTAGCAAAAACATAAAAATAAATAAAAATTTTTTTTGGCTAAATGTGTTGTCTCATGTCTGTAATCCCAGCACTTTGAGTGGTAGAAGTAGGAACATTACTTGAGCTCAGGAGTTTGAGGCTAGCCTGGGCAATATAATGAGACCTTGTCCCAACAACAACAACAAAATAAAATAATAATAATAATAAATAGCCAAGTGTAGTTCCAGCTACTCAGGAGGCTGATGCAGGAGGACCACTTGAGCAAAGGAGTTGGAGTTGGAGGCTGCAGTGAGCCGTGATTGTGCCACTGCACCCCAGTCCGGGTAGTAGAGTGAGATCCTGACTAAAAAAAAGTAATTTTGAGAAGATGTGAAGAACAAATATATCTTTCATTTTATTGATTTAGATCTAGATTTTTCTTTAAGCATAGAAGACAACTTTGGGTAACTTCCTAGCTTTGTTCAATTGCCAGTTTGCCTCACTTCCACAATGAGAAACTTTGAATAGATAATCTGTAGGACCCTGTCATCTCTGTTCACTCACACTTTGTAGCCAAGATTGTTTTCTATGTTAATGGGCTGTTATAGATTCTTAGTTGTCTGGACCACATCTCCCTGTGTGCATAGAGATCTTTTCTACTAAATAACTTGAAAAATAACCAGGATATCTAGGGGTTTTTTCTAAACCATTCCAAATATTTGCCAAAGGTATATTTTAGAGAATAAGTGTTCACTATCCCTTTGCTGTTGGCTAGCTTATTCATAGAGAAGCTTTAGTATTTTTCACCTCTCAAACAAGAAAGTGGAGAATGTATGTGAATGATCTATATCTTATCAGAAACATTTATTTTTAAAATACCATTCTTCACAAAGTCTTAAAACATTTTAATGCTTTACTATGTACATGTCTGACTCTTCTAGAGTATTTTTTGAAACGAATAAACAAATATATTAAATATTATTTATTGCAGATGCTATTGTGTTCATTTAAAACTTCAAATGCTCATTAAATTTCTATGTAGGAATGATTTGTTAAATCAAAAGTAAATATTCACTAATTATTTTGCAGTTTAAAGAAATTATCTCATATTTTTACAGTCACTGTTGTAGCCACTTGGAGTCCAGACTATGTAGAGAATGAGTAACAATAACCTACACAATTATCATTGTTTATAATTTAAAATATAAATTGCAATCTTTAAAACAAACATTCAGAATAATTTGAAAATAGCCCCTGGGATCACTGTTCTCCCAATTCTTTCAATATTTTCGAACAAGAACTATCAAAATAATGATGATGAATTGATAAGGCATGCCCTTCTTATCTCAAGATATTTCTTTTAAATGTGAAGCCTTCAACTTGGGCATACTTTTGGGTAACAGAACATATTCTATCAGTTCTTACCACTGTGTCTGGCCCATAAGAATTGCATTCTGTATCCCTGTTGGCAGCAGTGTAGTCTATAGGACAAAACAATATATATGCCACGGGATACTATGCAGCCATAAAAAAGAACAAAATCAGGTCCTTTGTAGCAACATGGGTGCAGCTAGAGACCATCACTGTAAGTGAATTGCCACAGAAACAAAAGATGAAATACTGCATGTTTTCACTCTTAAGTGGGTGGACACACACAGGCACAAGGATATGAACAACAGATACTAGGTAGCACCAAAGGAGGGAGGGAGGAAGGGTGAATAAGGTATATAAAACCACCCACTGGGTATCATGCTCATCACTTGGGGTAGGTGAAGGGCTCATCAGAAGTTCAAACCTGACCTTCACACAATATACCTGCATAACAAATCCTTGCATGTACCCCAAGATTCTAAAACACAAATAAGTACTAAACAAAATAAAAGGAGGAAGAATGGTCACAAGGAGCAGTCAGTGAAGATCACATCAGCTGGTCAGTGAGTGGCACTGAATAAGGTCGACTCATTAGACAAGGTTAGGGCAGAAACAACTACCTGTATGAAAACTGTATTTCAAACCCTAAAGTTACAATTCCTCCATATCAAATGAGTGACTCTTTATTCTTCAATATCTATGCTCCTATGATTAGAGAAAGTTCCATGCATTTGTGACTATTTGCTCCATTATTTTATTTATCACGAGGAAAAAAAATAAACAGACCAAATTATTTTCGAGACAATTGGAAGGACTAATCTAATAATGGTACTATTAGCAATGTAGTTAGGTCATACTTATTAGAATAAATAGACCCTTGTCTTAATACCATTAGCAAATTAATGACTTTTCTGCACACTTTTTTCTTTGGAAAGAATTAAGAAAAATAGAATGTATCTCTCTTTTACGTTTATGCCTTTCAAAGCTAATTCTAAAAATATTGTCACTAATAACAATTCAAAGCAGTCTAGCCTTTGTTAGCTGCTTTTTCTGTACTCTGAAAATGAGCAATCAACATTGTTTACTCATCCCTTTGCTTTAAAACTGAGATATATGTTTGACGTGAATAATGCTAACAATAAACCATGACATTTAAGAGTCTTTTTTTATTGTGCTTGCCTCTTTAATATTAACATGTAAACACAAAATGTAGAAAGCTATATTCCACAGGTTTTTACCCAAAGGTCACTTTTATTTTACTTTTTCTTAGCTATTTTTATTTTCTTAACAATGTAAAGGATTCACATTGTTTTTGTTAGGGCATGGATAGAATGAGGGTGGAGGGATGGATGGAGAGGTGAGGGGAGGTACAGCACCGCCGGAGCTGGCATGCCAGAGATGCGCGCTGGCAACCCACAGATTCGAGTAATGAAAAGAATTGCAACACACAAGGGTGAGAGAAGAAAAGATTTATTTAAGATAAGTTCACTCCCCATGGACAGGGAGTGGACCTACACTCTAGGTGAGTGTGGCACCATAGCACCCCCAAGTCCTGGCTTAAATCCTTTCCCCTGAAGATGTTGCAATCAGGTAGACTTGGCTGCCGTGACTTCCTAGTTGACCACCTGTGGATGTCTTGGAGATCCTGTGACACTTAGAGATCCACTAATGTCCACCCACATTATCATACCCCTAGAGAAGGTAATGACAAGGATTCTAATGCTCCTGCACCTTCCTGAATGACATTCTTTAGAGTTAATGGAGGGCACACCTCCCCAACTCCTATGCATTCCCAGTTGGTAGCTTTGGGGGATCCTTGACTTCCCTATAGATAGTGCTCAATTTACTGGAAGATTGAATCCCCACCTGCTCCCCCTCTGAGAGGTCATAGCTTTTGTAATTACAAGTTTCATGACTTCTACAATCCTTGCCCAATGCATGATGTCTTAGGCCTTGTAAATTCCCTTTACTCTAGGCAAGTTTGATTGCCACTATGAAATACCTCTGGCATTAGAAAGTCTGTGTTTCTGAAAAGACAAAGTCAGCAAGGTTAATTTTACCTAAAGTATGTATTTCTCTAAAACATAGCTTCTACTTTCTCATCATCGTGTCAGGGTTTAAGAACAAGATAATAAATGGCTTCCTGCTCTCGATTTTCGTGTTGCTTTGTTTTCATTCTCAGCAACTTCTGGAACTTACTTCTCTTGTATCTATTTTCTGTTTTAAAATTGGGGGGCAATACCATGCGTTTTATTTGGAAGATTCTTGTCTGAATTATGTCTGTTACCTCTACATCAGCCAACATCTACAACCAAGAAGACTGTTCTGTCTCTGGGGTGAATTATTTTGTTTTCAAACTTTGTGCCTGAGCATATATATGAATAGTGCATAGTTAAGCATGTTTTGTGATTTGCCCTCTCCAGTGTCTGGCATATTTCTTTGAAATTATTGCTGTTTTTTTAAATAATGGAGATGGAGCATCTCATCATGTTGCTCAGGCTGGTCTCAACCTCCTGCCTTGTCCTCCAAAAGTGCCAGGATTATATAGTTACGAGTCACAGTGCCCTGCCACTGCACATATGTATTTGCATGGATGATTAATTGGGTTTTGTTTGTTTGCTTTGTTTTTGTTTTCAATCCTAGACTTAGACCACCAAATATGCCTTATAAGGATGTTAAGGGGATAAAAAGTATTATTAGCCAGGCTCGGTGGCTCAGCCTGTAATCCTGCGCCTTTGGGAGGCTGAGGTGAGTGGATTGCCTGAGCCCGTGGGTTCGAGACCCGCCTGGGCAGCGAGACCTCATCTCTACAATAAAATCAAAAAATTAGCCAGGCGTGGTAGTGCACACCTGTAATTCTGGGTACTCGGAAAGCTGACGGGGAAGGATCGCCGGAGCCCAGCAGGTCGAGACTGCGGTGGCCGGGAGCGGCCACTGTACTCCAGTCTGGATGACTGGAAAAAATATATATATATTGTTGACACCGCTACTCTTCCTCCCTGAGTGTTCTAGCAAGTGGTAGTTGAAACTACATGCTTCTGTAGTCTACTTGCTTCTATGGTTTTAGAGAGTCACAAGTGATTTCTTGGAGACTCTCCCTCTTACATTTTGGTAAGGTCATGAGTTCTCATAGTATACCCGAACGAGGATGATTAAGCTTCTTTCAATGGGAGAAATACTGAGCAGAAGTGATGACCTTTCCCTCACTGTTGAAGGGTTGGCAGTCCACAACAAAATCCAAAGAAGGCCAGAATACCAGAGGGTGTCACCACTGCCCCCACCATATCTATATTCACAATCCTTTCACACACCTACATTCAAACTGTGTTAAATTATAAGCAGTTTCCATTGGTCTCCAAATGTTTTATTAGATAGATTATTCTTCATACACAGCATCAACATTTTGAAGCTTCCTTGTCCTTTATGAGTGAGTTCAAGCGTCACCTGCCCAGAAAGTCATTACTGATGAGTAGAGGAGGTACCTCTTCTTGGTTGTCTCAGGGTACCACATGATGTGTTTGAATTGATGTCTAGCTTAGTGTTGCATTGTAGATTTATTTGTCTATCCCACTGGGTAGAGATTACTCGAAGGCAAGTCATATGTCTCATATATCTGTGAATACTCAGTGTCTGGGATGGTGCCAAGAACAGAGGTGATACTCACAGATATTGAAATAAATACTTCCATGTACACATTATTTTACCCAATCCTTACAAAAACCCTATAAAAAATTAGAAGTTATAAAACTCAGTGTTATGAATAAGAAAACTGAGATTCAGAAAGTTTAGATTCTTGCCTGAGGGCACAGCTAACAGAAACCAAATTTGAACATTTGAAATGAAGTCTTCTGACTTCAAAATCATTCACTGTTCTATTCTCCCCATGTCTTCCCTGCCTACGTGAGAACTTTTCTTTGGAAAAAATCGGAATAATATTTGAATTGGTTATAGGGCATAGTTAAAGTTTTCCCACTGGTGTTTTAGAACACAAAAAGACACATTTTTCTTTTATTTCTGAGAAACATATACTGACTAGATTTTCATTCTGAATGCCGATGTGATTTCTTTGCATCCTTTTAATCTATGTTTTAAATAACCAGAGAGTAAAAGTTATTGTTTTAAATATTTGCATATGATATATTTTGAAAAGGATATATCTTTTTTCCTACACTAAAGAACTAGCCAGAATTCAGACATGTTCAGTTTTATTTTTGAATCTATATTTTCCAAGGTAGTAAGCAAAACAGATATAACTGTTTTTGAAATATTATATATGTGAGAACAGCAAAGACTGGAACAAAACAATGAGACCAATGTTCTGTTTCCCAGAAAAGAATTGAAATAAGAAAAAACTACTGATGTGCAGCACCAGTGTGCTAGAATCTGACAGAAGCTATATTTTTTTAAGTCACTAACACTCTTAATATTCAAAACACACATGGAGAAAAAGCAGTAAGTCAGTACAAAGTGAAAGGAAATGAATAACAGGAATAAAACTCAACTACAAAATAGAAAGTGCCTTAGATCTACTAGATATGCCATAAACTGGATCTATGTTTTATGTGAGATGGGAATAATCTGGCATCCATAATAACAATATCCCACTGTGAGATCATTATCAATCATTGAATGCTTTCTTCCATTCCAAATAAAGGATTGAGCATTGTTACATTTTGCCTTCCATTTTGTTATTGTTTAGTGGAATGACCATACTTCCTGGAAAACTATAGAGACTCCCAAGGGAACATATCCCATTTTTTCCCTCAAACTCGTTTATGTCAGATATTTGATGATGTAAACCAAAGACCCATTTGACCAAGTCTTTCAAAGTTATTATTAGTTATCTTCTCTACATGTAATTTAAGCCTTTTTCATTGATGCTGAAAAGTAATTTTTTAAAGGGACTATCAAAACAATGCAAAAAAAGCCTTTGATTTTTCAATTCAAAGTGTTGTGTTTGAATTTCACCAGTTATAAAGAAAAATTTGAAACAAAATATTTGTATTTTGAACTAATTAGATATCACGTATGACAAAGAGGGAGAGGCTGTATGATCTGTGAACAGGCTAACATCCTCCCCAGGTCTGAGATTCAGGTTCTTAAATGTGGCCATCCAGAATTGAGAGGAAACACCCACGTGGCTGAGTTTTAGGGATGTTTATTGGGTACAACCCAATGATGCAATTTCAACAAAAATACTGCCTTATCTGCCTGATTTAGTCAGTGATTTCTATTCAGGGGTCTGGGGTCAGGCTCTGGGTATCTCAGTCTTTAGTATAGCATCTTGTAGTTGGGTCAACAGGCCGAGAGAGGCTAACCAGACCTCTCTGTGCCTTGCAACACTGGGAAAGAAGATACAGAGCAGGGAAGGCATACTGTCAATGGGTAAAACAGAGAGAAAGAATGCTAGTGTTTTGTTACAGTGTCATATTAATTTATTGTGAGCTTTTTGGAACTTAACTATTGACATGATATATACTTGGAAGTAATCAGTTCTTTTTAGCAATTTATCAATTATATGGCAAAGAGTCACCAAGAAGTGATAAACAGGAAGAATGTTTTTTCAACAGCCTGAAATATGTTAATCAGCTTCTGGAATGCCAACAGTTTAAATTCAAATAGATTTCTCACTAAGCCTAAAATCTTAAACCCTGTGATTCTATTTCTGTTTATTGGATTAATCTAGATTTAAGGTTCCTTTGATGTCAACTCATGGGGATCCCCTCTACCATTTTTTTCCTTTGTTTGTATGGTTAAACTGAAATACAAAAAAGTGAGGTTGATTCCTTCAGAAGTTCTGAAGTGTTATCTGTGCTACTTCATACTCAACTGTGGTAATAACAGAAGGCAGAAATAGGGAAATAAAAATCTTGTTCCCAAATGAGAATTCTATATCTCACTGCAGTATGGAATAGTACAGTTATTCATATTTCAGGCACCTCAATTAGGCATTCATTATTCATAAACACTTATGTAACTCTGAGTTATTCAGGCTGGGAGAGAACATTAGCAATCTTTTTCACTTTCTTTATTATATGACATCTTGTAACTAAAAAGAGGAACAAAAAAAGCTTTTTTAAAAAACTGCTGCATATAAATCTAGACTTTACATTGCATATGAAATGGCTTGAATATAACAAAGCCAACCTAGTACATTTGACAATGTCTTGCCAAAGAAATAATCTTATCTAATGGGCTAGGACCAATTCTATCAGAATGATAATAAAAAACTGAGATACCAACAATGATCCTTTCAGCCACAGCCCTCTCAAAAAAAAAGTTTTTTGAGTTGGAGGTCTTGTTCTGTCACCCAGACTGGGCTGAAGCAATTCTCCCACCTCACCCTCCTGTTTAGCTAGGACTACAAACTTGCACCACCATGTCCAGCTAATTTCTTGATTTTTGTATTGTAGAGATAAAGTCTTACTATATTGCTTAGGCTAGTCTTGAACTCCTGGGCACAAGCGTTCCTCCCAGTTTGTCCTCCCAAAGTGCTAGGATCATAGGTGGGATCCACTGTGCCCTGCTCCTCTTAAATAGTTCTTAAGTGCAGCAAAACAGGTCAGGACCTGAAAAGGTCTAATAGACAATATCAGGTATCAAAATGAGACTTGAAATGTTGCTCAGATGTGAGGGAATGTGGGACCCCAGACATTCAATAAACATGCATTAAGCTGAGCCTATACCACCACCATTAAGGATACCTTTGCCTGTAGGATTAAAGTCCCACATGAAATGTTGACAGAGGATCTTTTTAGAGATTCTTGAGTTGGGGTTCGATGACCCCACATGGCACTGTTAGTCTGAAGCACACTGGTAAGTGTTTCCAGCCCCAAATTTTAAAAAGGTTCAAGTGGTATCAGAGTATAAATCAGAAATGCATAGGCACTTGTCTTACTTAATGAAGAGGACTGTTTACTTATTTATTTGGGAATCAGTAAATCAGTAAATATTTATTTACTGTCTACTTTGTGTGCAGAACACATTACAGTTTATGTCAGAGTTGTTTCATAAAATGTAAGGTAAGTCATTATGTAATTTTGAATTATCCAATATCTATATTAAAAAACTAAAAAGAAACAGGTGAAATATAATTTGTAATATGTTTATTTAACCTATTATTTAAAAACATTGTCAGTCCAGTTTGTCATCAACATAAAAAATATCAATTTTAAAAATCTAGTATGTATTTTACACTTGCAGTACATCTTAATTCAGACACTAAATTTCCATCAGAAAATCTTAATCTATATTTATATTTCACATTTGTGATTGAAACACTAGACTCACATAGTCAAGTTGCTCCCAAAATACTTGATATCTTCTCCAATAGATGATTTGATTATTGCTTTTCAAATATGAATTTAATTTTTTTAATAAAATAAAAAATTTATTTTCTCAGACTCTCAGACATATGGTAGTATTTCTAGTCACATGTCAATTCTCAATAGTTACATGTGTTGATCAGCCTACATAGCTGTGAATGGTGTCTCAGGAGATTTACAGAGCATAATCACATGCAGTGGCATTCCTCTTTGAGGAGAGTCAAAATTCATGTATAGCCAGGCAATAGTTGAGATACAATAGAGTTATAATAATTGGGGGACTCAGGAGGAGGCTAAGTCCTTAGCATCAATTTACAGGGCAGCCTTGTTTTATCAAGAAAATCAATAATAGCAGAGGCAGAAATGGGGTAGCTGTTACTTAGCATTGGAAATCCTTCAGAAAAATCCAGAGTTTGGGGGTTCCTTCTGGGCATCTGAGATGTAGTATCCAGTACTAACCACAGCCTTGGGGCCTCCTTGGGAGCCAAAGAGCAAGTGCAACCTCTGGTCCAGGGTAAAGGTTTCAGTAGCATTGGGAAGAATGCTTTAGAGCTAATGAAGAGTAGGTAGCATGTTGATCACAACTCTAGTGACCTTAAAGAGAAACTACTCTCAGGTAAAAAATTTTGTTTATTGTTGAGGAAGACAGGACCCTGGGTTATACCTTTCCTTTCTAGGATATATTATAAACTGTTGATAGTTTTTGAGGTTATATTGGGGTTCGTTCAACCAAAACTCTCACCAGGTCCTAAAAGCAGTTGCTTCTTGCTGGTGAGGGTAAGACGTTATGTTTCTTTGTTTTGGACACCTGAAGGCAAATTTCTTCTGATGGAACCAGATTGACTCAAAGTGATAGAGAGAATGATGTTCTCTCTGTGAAGACTGGATTAAAGGCCTTTAGATAGTCTGATTCATGGGCTTAACCTATCAAAGTGGAACTGTATCTATTACTCTAGCATAGCCCAAGTCCTATATCTATGTAGAGATAATATGATATCTCCACATTTGAACATTATATGCAAACATCTGTTTAGTTCCATACCAAAATATCTGTCCAAACCATTGCATAGGCATAATTTCTATTAAGTTTACAGGAATTAATGATTAGAAGGTAATAGGAGGATGTTATTTCATAATTACAAGAGAATGCATTCCTTAGCAAGGATAATGTAACTCATTAAAAATAAAAATCATTCAATTATTTCTCTACTGAAAAGTATCAGTGTCATAAATAACATGGACCTAGAGGATATCAGTTGTAATTTAAAGTCCCCAAATAAAGATTAAAGTATTAATAGTCATAGGATAGATATGATTTTGCAGAGGTTGAAACTGATATACAGATAAATAATTTCCCCAAGGTATTAGTCATATGTATTAAAGTGAGAATTTAAAAAGTAAGGCCTAACTGTGTCTTCCACAATGAACTCTACCTACATTATGGAATGCCCAAAGCTTCCATAACACACTGCAGGTGACATAATATATTCTATTAATTATTCATTCGGAAAAATAATAAGAGTACTTCAAAGTAGTAAAAAATCTATTCCAAACATTTTTTCCACATGCATAAAGCAAAAAAGGATTTAATCTTTGAGAATATCTATTTTAAAGAATTTAAAAATGTGTGCTTCTTTTTACTCTATCAATTATGTAATGCCTTATATATTCATCACATTCTAAAATACAGCATCTCTGAATATGACCTACAGCTTTATATGCTATAGACACAATAGTCAGAGAAAGTAGAAAGCAAGGACACCCATTGCCTTTGAAGAGTTTTCAGTGAAAATTTTAGAGAAAAAAAATGCTAATCACAAGTATAATGTAAGTATATGAATATAACTATTTTTCCTAAAGATATGAACATTGATGATAAAACATAAACCTTTGTGATATAGAACAATCTTAACATCATATAACTTAGTGGAGTAATAGAATGTAATTAATAAATGTTGTTTTACAACTATGCTAATGATATTTTAAATAATTCAATTCTGTATATTGACATTTTGCTGACACTATGCTAATTCTCTGACTCCCTTCTTGGCTCTGACTTTACTTAATATTCCCCACAGTTTACTCTTTCCCCTCAAGTCAACATTCCAGGTACAAAACATTAAATGCACAAAACATATTGTTTTGCTAAGATGAAGAGTCAGATGAAAATGAAAGTGGTCCCGAGGAAAACTAGCAGGGGAGTGGGTAGTGGGATGGAGAGCTGTTGTCAGTGGGCCCAATGCCATGGAACATAACCCTGGCTCAGAACCCACACCGAAGCTCTGGAGACAAGTCACATCTCAGAGTTGTCTGAAATAGGGACCAAAAGCTGAAGTATTTATACTCCAACATCCTTCAGGCATTGGTTAATTTTCTCAATGTCCTACTTCCTTTGTGTTCAGTCAGTATGGGTTCTGGCAACCCAAGGAGAGTCTGCAGATAAAAAGACAGTTTGCCGGGTTCAGTGGATCAGCCTGGAATCCCAGCACTTTGAGAGGCCGAGGTGAGAGGATTGCCTGAGCCCGCCGGTTCAAGACCCACCCGGGCGAGACCTCGTCTCTACAATAAATCAAAAAAATTAGCCGGGCGTGGTAGCACACACCTGTAGTTCCGGCTACTTGGAAGACTGAGGCGGAAGGATAGCCGGAGCAGGTGGAGACTGTGGTGGCTGGTGGCCTGGGTGACAGAGTGAGACTCCAACTCAAAAAAAAAAAAAAAAAAAGACAATTTCTACCTATTTCCTGATAAAGTTGACATGTCCATACCTTATGCATCAGCAATTTCAATGATAGGAAGATGCCCCAGAAAAATGCTTACACATTTTTATCAGAAGATGTGTATAAAAGTGTACATGAAAGCACTGTGCATGTTAGCCAAAAACAAAAACAACCCAAATGTCCATCCACAGCATCACTGTTAGAAAAGTATGCTACATTTTATATAGTGAAATGCAATTGAAAAGTCAAAGGGGGTACATTACTAATAAACTTGGATGATACAAAAATCAATGCTGATTAAAACAAGTCACTGCGGAATACATACAATATTATTTTATTTATATATTAAGTTCAGAAACAGGTAAGACAAAGCAGTATATCGCTGAGGAATATATGTGTATTTGATAATAACATAAAGAAAAGAAATGGGATGCTTTGATGAAATTAAAAGAATATTGATTACTCCTAATTTGGAGGAAAGGAGATAATATGGAAGAGAGGTGCTGATTGATAGTAATCTATTTCTTAAATTAGTTGGATTCATTCTTAAAGTTGTCATATATTTTTGTTTATATTACTCAAAACGTTATTAAAAATCTGTAAGAAAAACCTTATTATCTAGCTTAAGAGAAAAGTTGAGAATGAGTTGTATTTTCCCTTTGTTTTAGTCATTCATAAAACATTTACTCAGTAAATGTTTGAGTGCCAGCTAGAAGCAAGAGGTTACGTTAGAAGATCAGGATATGAAAATGAATGAGATTTAGCTTCTGAAACAGAGTTCTATAATTAAATAAATGATACAACAATGTAAGGGCATAGAGCATAAATTGTGACTTCCTCCATTAGGAACACAGCTCAGTCACTTACAAGCTGAATAACCTTGGAAAAGTTCATTGATTTCACCAAAACTCAATCTTTTCATCTGTACCTTGGAGATAATAACACTGACTTCCTCATTTACTTGTGAGGATTGCATGAGTTCATACATGTAACATATCTTGAGCAGAACCCAGAGGCAAATGAAGTGTGCATTAAGCAAAGATTCTTGTTATTATGTATAAGTTTGATTGCACTGAAAAAGGGTGGGACAGTTTCACCTTTAAGAAAATACTTAGTTTTCTTTGGGGATCATTACACAATGAAAAAAAGGTCACTGGTCAGAGAAACTGGCACATGCAAGTGTGGAACTATGAGATAAGAAAGGGTGTTCAAGAATGTTGGTGAAGTCCATACGGGAGGTGGCAGGAGACGCCTTGTTATTGTGTAGTCTGACTGATAAATTTGAATTTTGTCCTGGAGGTACCCATGATCCATAGGAGGTTTTAAACATGGAAGTGGCATAATCAGACCATTTTCGATATAAGCAAGTATGTCTTGTGGAGGATAAACTGAATTAGCATAAAGTTGTTGGCAGAAGACCACTTCTCAACTATTACAAGAGAATAAAATAATGATAGATGTAAGCAAAGCAGTGGATGAGGAAAGAAGGCAGATTAAACAGACATTTCTGTATAATTAATTATACTCCATAACTGACTGGTTTCAGAGATAAAAAGAGGCTAAGTTATGCTGTAGAACAAACTACACCCAAATCTCAGTGGTTTTCAATAGTGCCCTTATTACATGAATTGTCATAGTTTTAAATCTTTTATTTATATTGATTGTTACCACAGAAGTGATTCATATGAAAATTAAATTGAGGTTTTTGTGTGATAGTTGTCTGAAACAGACACAATCTGACGTAATTTAGCACTTCTATTAGGTACAATTATGTCATGAAATATTTCTGGTTAAAGACTGGCTGCGTGATTCATAAAATAAGAATTATTTCTTTTTTATGGACAGATACTATTGCTAGTGCTGTTCTATGGTCATGAAAAAAAAACCAGATCATCATTGTCCTCATGGAGATTTTTTCAAAAAGAAAATTATAATTTCCCAAATTTGCAGACTCAGTGAGGAGTCACAGAAAACCTCCTACCTATTCTAGCTGTTTTCTTTTATTTGTTCAGCTGCAAAAATACCTTGTAGAGTATCCTCTATGTGCTGAGTTGTATGTCAGATGCTGGGGAGTATAGGTAGACATGCTCTTTCAAGCAACCTAATCCACTCATTTTGAAGGAATTTTGGGGGGTTCATATGGTCCACATTATATGAATGATATAATGGAAATAATGATAAATATATTGTCTAGACTTTATTTGCTATTTATTTTAACTTACCTTGCATTGTTTGAAAATAAGTGTTTATTTTAGATCAACTAACCTGAGTAACTTTTTTCTAAAGTGGAATGGAAAGGAAAGGCTCTACAATTTGGTAATCTTCCCTTGATCAAAAAATGTGTTTCTATAGCATTACTGTAAAATCTAGGGTACTCCATATCATATCAAAATATTCTTGGTTGTTTGCCTGTTGATGTCTTTCCCAAGATGGTATCTCCTTGGGGACACTATTGTGTCTTACTTTTATTTGTATGCCCAACACCCAACATTATGTCCAGCAACAGAAAGAATATGCAGCTAACAAACGTTTGTTGACTGAAGAATAATTTATTGTTTCTTTATGCAAATTTGAATTTAATATATTTTGCATTATCTTGTATTATGCATGAATGCACATTAAAATAAGAAAAATTCCAAAGAATTTGAATAGCATTGAGAGTGATCATTTTCTTTTTTCCTTTCTTTCTATTTTATTTATTTATTTATTTTTGAGTTAGAGTCACTCTGTCATCCAGGCTGGAGTGTAGTGGCATGGTCATGCCACTGCAGCCTCAGCCTGCTGGGCTCAGGTGATCCTTCTGCCTCAGTCTTTCAAGTAGCTGGAACTACAGGCGTGCACCACTACACCTATCTAATTTTTTAATATACTGTAGAGGAGAAGTCTCACCAAGTTGCCCAGGCTGGTCTCAAACACCTAGGCTCAGGGAATTCTCTCTCCTCCTCCTCTCAAAGTGCTGGGATTACAGACGTGAACCACTGCACTCAGCCAAGATTGATCATTTTAATACATTTCAGACAATGAATGAAAATACTCTGAGTATACTTCATAATAACAGTGCAAGGGTAATACTAAATGCAGCTGACTCCTTTGCACAAAATTACCATAGTGTTTAAAAGAGGGAGATTTTAGCCTATACATAAGTCTAACCTTTTCTCTGTGTCTAATTGCCTGTGTGTTTTTGTTCCAATTATTTACATTTCTGAACCTCTGTTTCCTCACTTGTAAAACTAGTATCAGTTGGATAAATGTACCTATCTCATAGATTTATTTTCAAGATTGAAGAGTTAATATATCTATAAAATTTAGTATAATTCCTGGCACTCTCCTAATTTCTATTAAGAGTAATTATGGGACTCAAGAAAACCTGTTAAATAAAAAAAATTTTTTTGAATGACAATATATAACATTACCATAGTAACAGACTATATTTGTGAATATGAGACCAATTCTAATTCTGAATAGTAGAAAATGTATTTTGAATTATTAATATCTGGTATGGGATATTATTTTCAATAGGTATATTTTTTCCACTCTTAGGCACCTATCACTCAGGATTTCAGTTCTAAACCATAACAGCCACACTAACTGTTCAAACAGAAAGGGCTTTATTGAGGAGTTTTTGAGAGTTAGTTGCAGAAGTTTCTGGAGAGCTACAGTTTGGTTTGAAATGTGACTGAGAACACCCACCCCTCCACAGGGTTCCTCAGGGAAGCCAGCATTGTTGTGTCCACTGCATAGATACCCGCTGACTCCAGCACTGCTTGTCAGGACCCCCAGGGTGGCCATAGAAGACCAGCTGGCCCTGACACTAGCCTTGTCAGAAAATCAATTTGGACAGCAACTGCCTCTTCTCTTTAAAACCAGCATCTTGTGTTCATCCTTCTGTTGGGCAGAATTCAAGTCACATGCTTCTACTCTAGCTGCAAGGGAATTCTGATATTCCCCAGCTACACACGTTGTTCAAAGTTGCTACTTGGCTACAACAACTCTCCAAGCACTACAAACAAGAAGTCTCAGTGTCTTATTTGGTTGACCGAGATGATTGGTCCCTGGTATATCAGTTGTGAAATCTATGGAGAGTTCTCATATCGTTTAAATTGCTTGACTATATTCATTTATTTCAAAAGCATTAAAGAAACTCTAATAGATACAACCTCCTGTAAGATTTACTGGGAGATACAGAGAACAATGAGACATCCTGCTCTGAATTTCACAGTTAAGTAAGGGAGATAACAAAAATAAAGATTGCATTATGTCACATGTAGTGTGTCAGAAGTATAAATAGGAAAACACTGAAGGAAACTCCTCCCTTCAGGAAGAACAAGGAGAGACTGCATTTATAATATTTATAACTTTTACTGAGAGCCCTTTATATTAGTAATGAAGAGACAAAGTTAAGTACTATTTTATAGAAATATTAAATTTTCTCCAGGTATTGAAATATTTATCCAGGAAAATAAGGTTTTTATTTTCAAGAAAGATACATGTGCGGGAAGGATGGGCTCTTCGATTTGACTAAAAATTTGGTTAGATCCAGAAATATGGTGCATTGGTGGTGAATGCTATAATAAACAACTAAAGTTTGACATTCATTTTATTTTTGTTGTTGCTGTTTGTCCAGAAAAGAGACTGACATGTTTAAAGTAAGATGTTAGAAAATTTCCATTGGCAGTGTAATATAAGTGGTGATGCAAACTAGAAAACTGCTTTATTATACAAAACAGCACACATGAAGAATCATAACTGCATTGTGGCAAAGAGAACAGGGTGGAAAGTGAGATGCGGATGACATAGATTCTATGGTTCTTGGCAGCTAGTTAATATAGAATTCTTGGCAGCTAGTTACATATGATCATGTTAAAGCTATGATATCATTCAACTCTATAGAGAAGTGATGGGAAACACATTCTGGAATTTTAAAAATTAGTTTAGAAGAATGTGATCTGTTTAATATACTGTATTAGCTTTCTATTGCTGCATAAAAATTTACTATAAAATTAGTAGCTTAAAACCACAGCCACTAATCAGCTCACGGTTCTATAGGTCAGAAGTTCATGTAGACAGGACTGTATTCTCAAATCTGGATACTACAAAGTAAAAGTGAATGTGTTGGTCACAGTAAGTTATTTGGAGGCTCTGGGAAGACTCTTCTTTTGAGCTTATTCAGATTGCTGACAGATCATTTTCTTGTAGGTGTAGAACTGAGATCTCAATTTTCTTCAACAATGGAAAGCTTTCCTCACATCAAATTTCTCTCATGATTTTACTTTCTATGACATCTGTTTTTGCTAGAAGTTTGAAAAACCACTATTTAATTCATTAGCCCTGCTAGAATAATGTTTCTGTCTTAAGGTCAACTGATTAAGTAGCCTTCGACAAATATTGAGCACTTGGAAGTCCACTCTAGAACTTGGAAGAAGGTTGAAGTTAGAGATATAGAAGTGATATGAAGAGAAGTGACTGATAAAATCAAGGAAGATTATCTGTACTGAGAAAAAAAGGGAAAAATCTAAGATCCTGTGAATACAACAAACAAACAAAAACAAATAATCGTCTTAATAAAAAGATCTCAATTTTATTTATGGAAGTAAATGCCAGGGGTTGGGAGGAGTATTGTTTTGATTGAGGACATGGCACTAGATGTGGCATGAATCTGAATGTTGAAAACACCTCATAGTAATGGGGGAAAAAAAAAAAGTAAAGAAGTAATAAAGTAACTACCCCAGATTTTCAGCAAAGTGGAAGCAGTAGAAACTACTATCTGAGAAACTTAAAAGGAACACCCCATTGGAAGAAAAATTCACTGCAGTGAAGGGAGAAGATAGAATGTGGATTGGATAAAAAGGCAAATCATGCAGAAAGCATAGTTGCAAGAACATGGGGTAGACTGGAGAGAGAAAGGGTTCGGAAGGTCGGAAACAATCCCTCAAACCAGAGTCTTTGGTTTGCATGTCGTCTCGGATCTTGGAATAACTGAAGACAGCAGTGGTGCAATTTTATCTGTGAATACATGGCACATTGTTAGCCCTTCATAAATTTGAGTTAAATAAATAAAAAGAAGGTAGCAGGAAGTTGTCTGTGTCTACGAGATCAGGGAATTAGTCTAGCCAGGAGCTTGAAGATTATACTTCCTGAAAATATATGCATATAATTTTAAAGATATAATCATGAAATATTAAAAGAATTGTAAAAGTGGCAGTGAATTATTTAGAAACAGTGTCCCCGCATGCATGATACAATATTCAGACGGGTGTTAAAATGTATGCTCCAAGGAAAGCCTTGGTATAGTTTTATGTGAGCTGCATATTTTCAAATAATGCTGGAATGCAATTTAAAGCTTTTGAATTTCTTCATCCTGTTTCCCTGTCTCCTTGTAGAGCTTCCTTTGATTTCAAAGGTACTTCATTCCTGGAATGAGAAATAGGTGGTGGGAAAGTTTAATTCTTTGAGGCTAAAGTTTGAAACAAGTTTTCAATTTACAGATAAAAATTCTACCTTTGAACTTTAGCATTGTTCCGTGTTACCCGAGATAAATCCATAGAAGTAGCCTACACCTTATGACTGCATCTTCAGATTATATATGTGCAGGCACAGTATGAGAAAAGGAAAACAAGGTAAAAAGGAAGGGATAGGAGATAAATGCTTCTCTCTCTGCAAGAGAGATACAGCCATTCTTTCTTTGTTTTTGGTCACAGAAAGCAAAATCTTACTGATTTTACCTTTAGATGCTAATGATTTATTTGCTAAAAAACAACACTTTTGCCCCAAGTTTATTCATCATGACAATTTATAAAGTAAAACTTACTCTGTCCTTGGAATCTTAAATCACTTCCAATCTACAAATATTCTCGGTTCTGTGGTTGGTGTTGGGAGGATGCAAAGATGTGTAAGATATAGTCCTTGACCTCTAAGAACTTTTAATCTACTAAAAACAAGAGAAAAGAGGTTTTCTTTTTGAATGGAAAGTTTAATAAGGCAAAAGATACAAGAATACTGTAAATATTCAAGGAATGATATGTTAGTCATATCAAATCCTTTGCTGTATGATATTAGATATAAATAAATATGAAAAAAATTACATATAAGACAAACGTCACTCGGCATTAATCCCCCTTCAGGATTATAAATCTCATTGAAGAGTCCCATAAATGGAAAAACAAATCTCATTGAAGAGCCCCATCAATGCCACTTTTAACTACGTTTAATACGTAATTTTAGAAAGAGATTTAATTAACAAGAAATGTCAACACTCAGCTGATCTAAGTGGACCACTCATCTGGTCTATAGAGTTAGAGTCATAAGTAAGCCTCAGCCCCGATGAGGTACTCCCTTTTTTCATTGCAATCTCCTCAATTCACTTTTTGTAGTACTCAAGAAGTTTCAGAGAAGCTTCTTGTCAATACCTCAAGGCCCCATTGTCATCCTCTTAATTCTCATACCTTCTCAGGCTAGCATGTTCCTGTGGATCTATGTTTCCCACACTACCTACTGGCTCAAATATTTCTTTTAGTTGCTCTGCAAGCACAGGAGTCAAATGAGAGGCAAAACTGAGACTTTGATCATAATGGGCTGAAAGGACACAGCCAGTATATTTACAGAAGATTTCTCTGGACCTTCTCAGAAAAATAAAGGAAGGAATCATAGGGATTGGGATCTTCAGGAGAGAAAAAGAAAGACACGAGCCAGTTATCTGCATCAGAGAGATGAACCAGTGGCCAGTGATATCTCAAATCAGATTATGACACATTGGATGGTGCTTACGTGGCCAGCATTCCTTGAATTTTCAACCCTCAAGATAATGCAGCATGGACAAATTCGTTGTAGACCTAAAGTACCTAACAAATTGCTGGGCATAAGGTAGGCCTATACAAAATTGATAGTTGAATCTGAAAAACGAGTAGTTTGCTTGTTATAGAGAAGGAAATAAGTAGAGTGAAAGAAGAAGGAAGAAAGGGAGAGAATGGGGGAAGGGACGGTGGAGGGAAAGGAAGGGAGGGAGGAAGGGACGAAGGGAGGAAGATGGATGCCCAGGATGGATGTTCATTGGCCTAGCTTGGGTCACATCCAGCACTCCATAGTCCATGTCTATCATAATATTGATCCCTGAGTCAGGAGAGGAAGTTAAATAACTGGCAGCCACATCATAATTGGTTGGAACAGTTATCCAAGGCAAGGTGGGTTGTCCTTACTAAAAAAAAAGAAAGTGAGGAATGGTAGAAAATTTGTACTATGGAAGAAGTTACATGCTTTTTGAAGTGTTGTATTCGTCCCTCTATTATTAACACAGTCCAGTCAAGCAGCAATGTTACGAATATGAATATAAGAAAGCAGAAGTCTATTTAATAAAAAAAAGCTGACAAGAATAATTAAAGCTGCATATTTCCTATTTTCAGGTTCTGATATGTCAGGAATTAAGTCACTGTAGAAACCAGATAGGTCAACCTCATTTAGCTGCATGCCATTGTAAATTAGATGACTTCTCATCACTACTTCCTGCTCTATGATTGCATGAATGCTTGTCAAAAGCTCTAATGGTCATAGGTAAAACGCTAATTACATATCCCACACTAGTCATTACAATAAGGTAAGCCTTTGTGACTGCTAGGGTAGGTAAATATTTCAGTTAATATATTTGCAATAAAAATTAGGCACCATTCAGCCCTGATAAGCACAAATGTTTGGAGCCTTGTAACTTATTCTCTGTTTTCATCTTAATTTGCTTATTTATCAGGTAAATATTGAGCAGGGAGGAGAAACCACTAGCTTGGGAGCAGGATCCAATTAGCAGGTTTGATTTTATTTTGTCTACAGAGAGATGCCATTCTGGCTGTTAAAAGTAAGTCCCCCCACATTAATGCCCTTTAAAATGGGTGGCTTCATCTGACCCACTCAGAACAGACAGGAGAAAGCAGTGCTAGAGACACAGACTCTGAGCTAGACTCCCTGAGTTCAGTTCCTAGCTCAGCCACACACTAGTGTGTGATCTGAGTGACTGAGTCTCTCTGTGTGTGTGTGTGTTTCAGTTTTGTTTGTAAAGGTGACACAATGCTAGGATGAACCTCATATAATTCTTATGAAGATTAATTTGGTCAATGTCTTTAAAGTGTTATATGGTGTGTGGTAGGCAACATAGAAATGTTTTTTGAATTTTGAATAAAGGAATGAATTAATGAACAAGTAAATAAATAAACTTCCTCAAGTTATAAGTACATGATAAGTGCTTCTGTTAAATGATATTTGGGTTTTTTGGGGGGTTTTTTTGAGTTGGATTCTCACTCTGTCACCCAGACTGGAGTGCAGTGGCCGCTCCCGGCCACCGCAGCCTCGACCTGCTGGGCTCCGGCCCTTCCGCCTCAGCCTTTCAAGTAGCCAGAATTACAAGCGTGTGCTACCACACCTGGCTGATTTTTTGATTTATTGTAGAGATGAGGTCTCGCTGCCCAGGCGGGTCTCGAACCTGCGGGCTCAGGCAATCCACTCACCTCAGCCTCCCAAAGATGCGGGATTACAGGCTGAACCACCGAGCCCAGCTAAATGATATTTTCTACCAATTAAAACTATACAAACATTACATATGCAGTATAAAAATCGAAGTTAAATAACTGGAGTAAAAGAGAAAATAAAAATTATCCATAATCTTGCCATCTGGAATTACCTATTGATAATATTTTAATGTATGTTTTCTATTTTTTTATACACCAAATTAGAATCTGACAATGTACCTATATTCTCATCTGTAATGTTATTTTCTTACTTAGAATTTTATAAGCATTATCCCATAATCTGTATATTTTAATAATAATTGTTTAGACTGAGTCATTGTTATTTTATTATGGCCTACTGTCAGATATTTAGATATGCTCAATTTATGTTGTGTCATTTTTCATAAAGCTCCAAAAAGCGTTCCTTATGAAAATCTTTGCCCACTTCTGAGGGGGATGAGTGCACTTAGAAATGTAGCAACTTAGACAAAAAGAAGGAGTATGTGAGGTATTTGGTAGATTTTGCCAAAATCAAATCCATAAATGTTATGCCAATTTACAATTTTTGTACAATTACTACTTCTCACAGTGATAATGTAACTAAATTATGCCAAGATCAATTTACCTTGGTAACCCACACCTTGCAGCCAACCAAGCCTTCTCTCCTGCTTTCTGACTTGGCATTTCTCCCTTCTGCACTACCCTTTGTCTCTCTATCTCTGTCTTCCCTTCTTTTCAGTCCTTTTAATTGGATTCCAGTCGCTGCTAAAATATATGTCTTGTGAAGTATGTTCTTTCCAACGTTCGATGACTTTATTCTACCTTCAAAGTAGCGACTCTCCCCTCACCCATTCCTTTGTTTTTAAGAATCTCTCTGACTTTAAGATTTACACTGTTTACGCTGGCATAAGTACGCTTGCTAGTGGTCTTGGTGGTGGTGGGCCACTAAAAACTTAAATTTTGATTGTGTTTTTGAATGCGGAGATATAATAAGAAATGTCTTAGAAAATAGCAAAATCATTGATGTAATGTTACTACTGCAGCCTCCAAAGTTTGCTACTTTTCACTGGAGACCATGTTTATTACATAAGCAGCCTGTCTTGTGTCTTTTGCCATTTCTCAAGTACATTCTTTAATATAATTTATTCGTTGACGCATACAATTGTGTTTTTGCCTTAGGGCTTTATTTTCATCTCCTTACAATATACAAAATTAAACCCCAAAGACAACAGCATTATATGTTTCAAATAATTCTTCAACAGATATTTGTAATTTATATTTCATGCAATATAACAAGATGCTGTGCATTGATCGAGAGCACTGTAAAGAATGCAAACTAAATTGCACAATGTGGCTAGAATGTATTTTAACTAAGATGGTTTTATCAACCTAAACTGAAAACGTGTTTCAAAAAGCCTGAGATAGGAAGTTTCTGTTTATTTTGAACTGGTTTTGTTCTCTTCTGACTTCGTCAGTTTTTTGAAGGGACCATAATTTTTTTTTTAATATTTAATTGACAAAGTTTGCATGTATTCAAGATGCACAATGTGATGATTTGATATATATGCACAATGTGTAATGATTACCAAAATCAAATTAATTAATATGTCCATCACCATTCATGTTGTACATTAGATTCCTGGACTTGTTCATCTTGTAATGGGAAGTTTCTAATCTTGGATAAGTATCTTTCTATTTCCCATACCCTTTACCTGACAACCACCATTCTACTTTCTGCTTCTATGAGTTTGACTTTTTTAGATTCCACATATAAAAGAGATCATACAGTATTTGTCATTTGTGTCTGGTTAATTTTAATTAACAAAATGTCCTTCATGTTGTCACAAATGACAGAATTCCCTTCATTTCTATGGCTAATATTTCATTGTGTGTATATGTGTATATATGTGTCACATTTTCTTTATTCATGCATCTGCTAATGGACACAGGCTGTTTTTATATTTTGGCTATTATAGATAATGCTGACATAGATATGTCTTCGAGATACTGACTTCAATTACCTTTGGATATATACTTAGAAGTGGGATTGTTGAATCATATGGAAGTTCTAGTTTTAATATTTTGAAGAACCTCTTTAGTGTTTTCCATAATGACTATCAATTTACAGTCCCACCAACAGAGTACAGGGTTCCATGTTTTCACTAAGATCGTCTTTTTAGTTTTGATTTGCATTTCTCTGATGATTAGTGATATTGAACACTTTCCATATGCTTATTGGCCATTTGAATGTCTTCTTTGGAAACATCTCTTCAGGTTCTTAGCCTATTTTTTAATTGAGTAATTTGAGGAGTTATTTTTTAACTGATTTTCTTATATATTTTAGATGTGAACCCCTTATTAGTTTTGAAAATATTTTCTCCCAGTTTGTAGGCTACCTTTTCATTCTGTTGATTGTTTTCTTTGCTGTACAAAAGCTTTTTAGTTTATTATAACCCCACTTATATTTTTTTGCTTTTGTTGCTTGTGTTTTTGATGTCTTATTAAAAAAATTATTACCAAGACTAATGTCAATGAGCTTTTCACAACATTATCTTCTAATTGTATTATAGATTCAGATCTTACATATAAGTCTTTAATACATTTGTGGTTGATTTTTATATGTGATATAAGACAAGGATCTAACTTCATTCTTCTGCATGTGAATATCCAGTTGTTCAAAAACCATTTATTAAAAGAACTTTTCTTTCTTCATTGTATATTCCTGGTACTACTGTCAAAGGTTAGCTCACCAAATATGTGTGGATGTATGTATTTCTGTGCCCTGTAATATGTTTCATTGGTTTATGTGTCTGTTTTAAGACAGCACCATCCTGTTTTGATTACTATAACTTTGTAATATAGTTTTAAATGAGAAAGTGTGGTGCCTCCAACTTTGTTCTTTTTTTTGTAAGGTTGCTTTGGTGTTTTCATTTATTTATGTATTCATTCATTTCTTTCATCAATGTCATAATTTTCAAGGTATAAATCTTTTATGTGCTTGGTTAAATTTATTAAGTATTTTATTCTTTTGATGTTGTAAATGGCATTATTTCCTTAATTTCAATAGATTTTTATACTTTGATTTTGTATCCTGCAATTTAATTAACTGGTTTATTAGTTCTAAAAGTCTTTTGGTGGAATCTGCAGGATTTTCTTTATATAAAATTATGTCCTCTGCAGAAACAATTTGCCTTCCAGTACTATGTTGATTAGAAATGGCAAGAGTGGGTACCCTTGTCTTGTTTCTGATCTTAAAGAAAATCATTTCAACTTTTCACCACTGCTGCTGATGTTAACTGTGGACTTGTTTTACATATATATATGTTATATATATATATATATATATATATATATATATATATATATATATATATAATATATATTATATATATGTTAACTGTGGGCTTGTTTTATATATATATACACAACTATATCTGCACACACACACACACACACACACACACACACAACTATGTGTAGAAGTAGTTATATATAATTATGTTGAGGTGTGCTACTTCTACACATAGTTGGTTGACAATTTTAATAATGAAATAATTTTGTCAATTTTTTCCCTCTATTCATGTGATTTTTTGTTTTTTGTTTTTTGTTTTTGTTTGTTTTTTGCTTTTTTTGAGTTGGAGTCTCACTCTGTTGCCCAGACTGGAGTGCATTGGCCGCTCCCGGTCAATGCAGCCTTGACCTGCTGGGCTCGACCTGCTGGGCTCCGACGATCCTTCCGCCTCAGCCTTCCAAGTAGCCGGAATTACAGGCATGTGCTACCATGCCTGGCTGATTTTTTGACTTATTGTAGAGATGAGGTCTCGCTGCCTAGGCGGGTCTCGAACCCGCGGGCTCAGGCAATCCACTCACCTCAGCCTCCCAAAGACACGGGATTATAGGCTGAGCCACCGAGCCCGGCTTATTCATGTGATTTTTAGCTTCATTTTGTTAATGTGATATAGGACATTTATTGGTTTGTGTATGTCAAATCATCCTTGCATCTCAAGGGTAATCACAGTTGCTTATGGTGTAGATCCTCTTAATGTTCTGTTCAATTCAGTTTTCTAGTATTTTTAAGGATCTTTGCATCTATATTCATGAAGATATTGGACAGTAATTTTCTTTTCCTGTAGTGTTTTTACCTAGCTTTGGTGTGAGGGTATTGCTGGCCTTGTAAAAAGAGTGGAAATGTTTCCTTCTCTTCAGTTCAGTTATTTTGGGTGGGAGGGAGAATTTGAGAAGAATTGGCATTAATTCTTTCTTAAATGTCTGGTAAAATTCACCAGTGATACCATCTGGTGTTAAGCTTTTTGTTGTTGTTGGAGAGTTTTAATTATTCATTTCATCTCCTTACTTGTTATTGATCTGTATAGATTTTCTCTTTCTTCATAATTCAATCTTGGTAGCTTATTTGTTTCTAGGATTTATCTATTTCTTTTATGTAATCCCACTTACTGGTATATAACTGTTGACAGTAGTTTCCTGTGATCCTTTGTATTTCTGTGGTATCCATTTTTTAAAATCTATAATTTTCTGTTTCTGAGTCCTCTCTTTAATTTTTCTTTGGTAGTTTAACTAGAGGTTTTGGAATTTTGTTTATTTTTTGTTAGGAAAACATCTCAGATTTTTTATCATATTTCCTATAGTCTTTCCCTTATTTTATTTTATTTTATTTTATTTTACTTACTTAAGACAGGATCTTGTTCTGTCTCCCAGGCTGGAGTTCAGTGGTATGACATATTTCACTATAACCTCAACCTCCTGGGCTCAAGTAATCCTCTCACCTCAGCCTCCCAGATAACTGAGACTACAGATGTACACCACCACATCCAGTTAATTTTTGTTTTAATTTTCTTTGTAGAGATGGAGGTCTTGCTATGCTGTCCAGGTTGGTCTTGAATTCCTAGGTTTAAGTAGTTTTCCCACTTTGGCCTCCCAAGTTGCTGGGATAACAGGTGTGAGCCATTATATTCAGCCACCTAAATTCTGCTTTTTATCTTAGTACCTAGTCTCCTTTGCCTTTATAATAAAAACTTCTTCTCAAAACATACCCAGACATAAATGAAAGAATTTACTAGATAATAAACCAATGTCAGATGCACTAAATTTGAATGAGACTGATGGATTCTTGAGTTCAGTTTAGATTTTAACATATTTGGAATTGAATCTAGTCTTCTTCCCTAAACATTCTTATAGACTCAAAAGTATGACTTGACCTCTTTAACCTTTAATTTTCTCATCTTTAAAGTAGGCATAGTACCTATTTCTTAGGGCTGTGTTTTAATATTATGGAAATACCCTGCTTAGTCCACTGCCTATTACATTGTAAGTATTAAGTTAATAAAGAAAACTAAAAATAAAATTGTTAATCATCATGTAGAAAACCATTTGCCACGTTTGTCTAAATAAGAGAGTAGACTAACAAAAATGTTCAGACTATAGACCAAGTTTTTTGATCCTATGGGAATTTGGACCTTGAAAACTGGCTATAGAAACTTTTCCCATGACAATTAATATTCTTCTGAAAACAATTTGTAAAATTTGTTAAAGAGTTAAGATTGCAGGAGAACCACCAAGAACTCTGAAAACAAAGTTAAGTTTGAATTGTTAAGAGTGAGTAGGTGGATGGATGCTATGAAGCCATGAGCTTTAACTGTTCTCATTATCTTTAATACCCTAAAGCCACTTCACATAATTATATGTATGTATGTGGTAGCTATTCAATGTGAGCCTCAAGAAAAATCTTTCAGACACTTCTAGTATGATCAAATCGATTCCCCCAAGCCCTTGTTACATAAAAAATTATGATGCATTCACTTATCAGTATGACATGAATGGAATATTTCCTAAGATGCATAGTACTTAAGAAAAAAGGAAACAAATATGAATAATTGAGATAACTTGTCTTCATGTTTTGAAAAAAATAACTTTTATTAGTTATTGAACATGGACCTTTCAATGCACTGACCCTTAGTTACATTGAAGTCACAAACTGTTTAGAATTAATTTATAGTAACAAACTTTCATATCCTCCAAGAGCATATTTACAAGATGACAAATGCTTTTCTCCATGAACTAGCACTGAATGCACTTTCTTGTCTTACCCAATTGTTACTCTGTTGACAAGGTAGTAGTAAATGACAATACGACATTGCTTCATTATTGAGTAGTAACAATTTCAAAAATACAGTAGAAGACGTAAGTTACATGATACATGCATTTACTCATGAAGAAATTCTAATATATTTGTATATAATTACAAATAGCAACTTATGTATTCATTATAATATTAAGTATTTTAATTATACTCCTCCTCAGCAACACATACATATTTGTAGTTAGTTGTTTAATCCTACTTGGTGCTCTAAATAACTTTGAGATATTGGAAATTTGCTAAAGTTTATAATAATTGTACTGGTCATATTTTATTTATTTGTGAAATGAGATCATTTGGTTAAACAATCTTTGCAATTAAATTCTTTAAAAATCTGATAAAGGCAAAAGTTTAGAAAGTGTGTTTGTGTGTATTTCTCTCTATATATACATGAATGCCTATGAATACATTCATATGAATACACACAAAATACACATATATTAATTTGACAGAATATGGGGAGAATTTTATTGTATTCACAAATTGAGTCTCAATACATATTTCATAGATTTATTAAATCATTTTATTTTATAATACATATTGGAAACAGCCCTGTGCTTTTGGATAACACTTTCCGAAGATTGCATTTAGCAAAGGATATGAAGCACTTTTTATATGTCTGGCACTTGTGACAGATGCTCTCCAAAAGAGACTCAAGGACTCAGAGAAGTTACAGCACTTAAATGTAAGTCTGATTGTTAGAGGAAGGAGGAAACCCCCCCAACCTGGAATTTATTCATTTATTCTTACATGTTTAAACTTCAGTCATCTTCAAAGTATTCTCCGTTTAATGCGCTACACCTACCAAGATACTTTTCCACTGCTCAAGATAGTTTTAGAACATGTCAAATGTGAAGCCTTTTAGTGGTTGTGTCATTTCTTTTTTTTTTTTTTTGAGTTGGAGTCTCACTCTGTCGCCCAGATTGAAGTGCAGTGGCCGCTCCCGGCCACTGCAGCCTCGACCCGCTGGGCTCCGGTGATCCTTTCCGCTCAGCCTTCCAAGTAACTGGAACTACAGGCGAGTGCTACCACACCCAGCTAATTTTTTGATTTATTGTAGAGATGAGGTCTCGCCAAGTTGCCCAGGTGGTTCACGAACCCGCGGGCTCAGACAATCCACTCACCTCAGCCTCCCAAAGGCGCGGGATTACAGTCTGAGCCACCAAGCCCGGCTGGTTGTGCCATTTCTTGTTTTACTTCTTCCACATCAGCAAAATGTTTCCCATTCTTCTGGGAAAACAAACAAAAATGTTGCTTGGGTAAGCTAGGGTGAATAGGGAGGGTGGGGTACAAAGGTCATGTCATTTTTAGTCAAAGACTGCTGAAAACTCAGCTTGGTGTGGGCAATTGTGTTTCTAAATCACCCATCATGAAATGGGCAAATGCATTGAAACACTCTTCAAAAAAAATTCACTGGAGCCAAACGCAGCCTCTCACAACAATGCTAGCTGAACAGTGATACTGATGTGTTTCTGGATCACTTAACTAGAGGGAGAAGTGTGTACTACAAGGGTCCATCCCTAAAAAAAAAATAACTGCAGGTTCTTTTGGGTTCCCCACGTAGATGCATATCTATGACGACAGTGTGACTGGGTGTAAGTGAAAGGCAAGAGAGAAGGTAGAGAAGAAATGCCCTGAGTTCTCAGATTGACACAGGCATTGGAGGGGAAGACTTTTCATTTCAAGATCAAGGGAAGAGGGGTAGAAGGATCTAGCATGGAGGTATTGTTGATTAGAATGTCATCAACTCACCGCCAGTGCCATGGACAGTTGGCCATCCTGCAATTCAAGGAGGACTAATTGGGCCCACGCTGTAAAATGTCTATCAGCAATATAAATGGGTGTCAAGGCTTTAGAGCCTGGGAGATTACCACTAGAGACGTTAACCTTAGGAGAGTATAGATATCAATAATACCATGTCAGTTTGGTATGTTTGTTTGTTTTAAAAGAATAGGACAAAGTACTATACGCATATTAGGAGCTTGATGGTTGTTCCTGGGAGGCAGTATAGCATGGTGGTTAAAACTCATATGCAGGATCAATATACCCTGTGTGACCTGGGGCAAGTTACCCAACCACTTTACGCTTTAGTTTCTATAATTGTACAAAATACAATTATAGCACTTATCTTCTATAGTTGTTTTGAGAATTAGCTAAGCTAACCAGAGTAAGCTGCCTACAGATAGCTAGTGCTAAGGAAAAACTATTTTTTTAATTATTATTTAATTCAGGTCGAAGGAAAACAAACAAACTTTGATGCCAAAGTTTAGAGAAGAAAAGGAGGAAGAAAAGATAACAAAAAAACAATAGCAGAGTTGAAGGAGAACCGGGATAAGGCAGGACTTCTGAGGCCCAGATATAATAGAATATAAAGAACAAACAATTGTACATTGTATAAAATGATACAATTTAAAGATTAAAAACTGAAATCAGAAATACTAAGCCAACCAAATACTTGTAAAAAAATAAATATACCATATTGATTAAAAAAGTAAGTTTCTATACTGAGTCACTTCCATATTTAAAATTTATGAAAAATTAAAATACCAATTTAGAGCCAAATAAATATTAGTAGTGTGGTTAAGTACTTCTCCACTTTATATTTTTCTCATTTGTTCACAATATTTTTTTCTTATTTTCTCATTTTTTTAATGAGCTTTCAAGACACTATTGGTTCTTGAGCCAGTAGATAGTTTTAATAGTTTTATGAACTGGCAAGTTCTCCACTAATGGATAGTGAGAATGATTCCTCCTTAACCCCAAATTCAAATAGTACCAAGAGACAGTGTTACTAATGGTGCATGATGCTTTCAGTCTTTATTTCAGTATTAAACTAGTGACACTCCATTAATTTTTAAAGGGATTTGATTTGCCTGTTAAGTAGTTTATAGAATCACCTTACTTTCAGTTTCCTTAGAAGGCCAAAGTATTTCGCATACTCCTCTCTGTTTAGCATATTATTTCATACTTCTTGATTAAACAAAGCCACATTTGAAAACAACTTAAGATTGGTGCTGTCAAGAGTTTGCAATCTCCCGAGTTATTTTGTTTTAAATATCTCCTTATAAAATACTTATTTTACTTGAAGAATGAAAACACAGGATTTGGGATCAGTCTCGGGGAATTCAAGCTGATTTCTGTCACTCAAACTCTGTGGCCTGTGCAAGTCACCTTAATTCTCAAGATTTTATTACTAATAGGTATAATGTAAGAATTTTGATAAAGCTAACATTTTAAAAATCTATTATATATGGCCAATGTAAGCATTTGTTATTAGTATTTTATTTATGGGACTATGAATAAGAATTAGTATTCTTGATATTTAGAAAGTTCACAAGATGAAATAAGAAAAACAGTAGGACATCAAAAAGTAAATAGACAAAGGCTATAAAAAGACTATTTAATTAGTAGTTTTATAATGTGCTTGTATGTATAAATTGTTTAACAGCATGAGTTAACATGCAAAAACCATAGTGATAAACTATCTTATAGTCATTAAAATAGGCAAACTTTAATTTAACAACCATAAATAGAACTGGTAAAAATGTGAACTTTTATTCTATACCAACCCTGAACTATAGAACTTGCAATGTTACCTACTTTTAATCAATGTATATTCAAATTCATATTCTGCTCTTTTCTTAAATAATTTAAACATAATATTTAATATTGTTTATGTTGTCTATGAAGCATTCTATACAATTAATTTGTTCAAATTTCTTAACTTTCCTTATTGTTATAAATTTAGATGTTCCCGTGTTATTTGATTATGAGTAGTGTATAATGGAACAGTAAATATATTTATGCATATATCTTTTTTTTTTTCTTAAAGGAAACAGTGACCAGTTGTGCAAATTATTTTTACAGGAAAAAATAATCCAATGTTGGAAAGATGGAGTTAGTAGATCAAAGACATGATTATATTTTTACTGTTGATAAAAGTGTGCTATCATATTATCTCACAAAAATAATACAGTGACTACTTCCTTCTTCTAGGAAACCTTCTATGCTTGGTTACTATGGTACCACACACTTCCCTGGTTTTCTTCCTATCTCACTTAGCATTCTTTTTTCTTTTCTTTTAAACAGTTATCAAACATCAGCAAGTACCCTCAAATCCTGGACAATGCTTATCTCACTAGATCATCTCAATAATCTTGTCTTTAAATACTGCTATTCATAGACTGATTGCTCCAAAATTTTATGTTAATACTTTACTTCTTCCTGAGACCCAGATTTATCTGTGCAACCAATCTGGGATCTTGACTTGGGCACCTAAAAGAATCTCAAAGTAAGGCTGAAACACAACTCCTGATTCCCTTGTCCAAATCTGTGTCTATATCATTTTTTCATCTCAGAAATTGGTACTAACACATTGTAAGTTTCTCAAATCAAAAAATTTTGGAATCATCCTTGATTCCTTCTTTTCCCTTGCCATTGCCATCATTAGACCTCACCCTAAAATCTGGTCCATCAGCATTTTCTGTCAGTTCTTTTACTGACCCACTTGACAGTGCACCCACTGACAATACTGCAAACCAATTCACTCCCCCCCACTTCCTCTATTAGCCTGGGGACTCCCTTATAATTTATTCTTGATGTAGCAGGTATAGCACTATTTTCTTCACAAAATAAAACCAAGTTGACATTGTCATTTGATAAGAAGTTTCTAGATATTTCAAACAGTGGTCATAGGGAAATGCAGAACCTCTCATGCTTTATGAATTAAGAGATAACACATAAAGGGCACATAATATTAAGTCAGGTGTCCTAAGGCTAGTGAGTTTTGTTTTGTTTTATTTTCATAGTGCTAAATTATTGTTCTTTTATAACTTAATATGGAAAAATTCAATTTCCTATAAAAAATGTGTTTTATAAGCACTGTGATTATCCCAAAGTTAAATATTATGTTCTTGTGAAATTAATAACTGCCTAGTTAGCAGCTGATTATTTTACTATTTTGCTCCTTTGTTATTGTCAGTAAGCATAGAAAAAATGGAGAAAATAGACAAAACACGAAGATTTTTAATTAAACTTTATTAAATATTTGCTCAACCTACTTCATTTCTAATAATACTCATTGTTTTATTCCTTTAATCATTGGATTTTAAGTATTTCTGAGATCTTCTGTGAATTAGTTAACAAAACAGTGAGAACATTACTTATCAAAATACTTATGTCAACAAAATTGAATCTAATCATTACATGCTCAACATCAAAAACTTATGATTTATGTATTAATTATGTTATGAATTATAACTAGGTTTAGTACCCATTTCTTGCAGATTTTAGTCCAGTGGGCTTTGTGTTATAATATATTACTTCAAACTCAGGCTAAAAAATTATATTTTGAAGAATCAAAATTAGCTATGTGGAGATCATAAAGGTATGGGAAATTTTTAATGAAAGTAAATGTAAACGCTATTGCGTGTACAAAGAATTCGTGACCTGTTTTGTTAGATATAGTTTTCAACTTTTTCTCTAAATTGTCATTCTAGCCCACTGTTAGATCAGTCAATTCAAGATTGAACCATGGAAAAAAATGATTAAAGAAACTACATGAAATGATGTCTCTCTGTACATAAATATAACACTTATAGAAGAATTAACTAAAACAACTGTATTTACAAGGCTTATTTTTCATATGTATTCACATATGTGTCATATGTTTGGTGTGAGTGTGTGTGTACGGATATATATATGTATATATGCACACATACTGAGGATGTCAAAAAAATGTATACACATTTTAAGAGATGTTGTCTATGTAATACATTTTTTCATTATTATTATAATAATGTGGGGTGCACTTCAGGGTTAGGTATACAAACGTTGATTATGCAGTTACCCTTATTGATGAGGTATGCTCCTCTCTCCCCTAGCAGTTACCTGCAACTGCCAATCCCACCCCTCTTTTGTTGACAGTTTCCCACTAGGGATTCCCACTTTGTCAATCCCTTCCTTCTAGTATTATAATAATTGTTCAAGGTCTACTTATGAGTGAAAACATATGGCACTCTGTTCTTTGTTTCTGTGATAGATCACTGAGTATGATTGACCTTAACTCCATCCAAGTTGCTATAAAGTCTATATGTTTGTTCTTTATGGTTGCATAATATTCCATTGTGTATATGTACCACATTTTTTTAAATTCAGTTCAACTTCAAGGGCAACGTGGTTAGTTCCCTGTTTTGGCTATTGTGAATAGAGCTGCAACAAATATACATGTACAGGTATCTTTTTTGCAGAATGATTTGAATTCCTCTGGGTATATTCATAATAGGGGAAATGCTGGGTCATATGGAAGGTCAATTTCTAGTTCTTTCAGAAATTGCCACACTGTTTTCCAAAGAGGTTGCACTAGTTCGCATTTCCACCAGCAGTGTAGAAGCGTTCTTTTCTCTCCGCATCCTCGCAAGCATCTGTTGTTGTTTGTTTTATTAATGATGATCATTTTTACAGGGGTTAGATGGCATCTCAATGTGGTGTTGATTTGCATTTCTCTTATGATGAGTGAGACTGAGCAATTTTTCATGTGCCTGTTGGCTGCCTGTATATCTTCTTTTGCCCAATTTTGAATGGGTCTGTTTGTTTTTTTCCTTTTGGCATGTTTGAGTTCCTTGTAGATCCTAGATGTTAGGACTTTATCAGATATACAGTTGGCAAGTATTTTTTCCCATTCTGTGGGCTGTCTCCCTGCTCTCTTGATGGTTTCTTTTGCTTTGCAGAAACTCTTCAGTTTGATGAGTTCCCACTTGTCTATCTTATTTCTTAAGGTATGGACATTTAGGGTTCTGAATAGGAATTGGTTACCAGTTCCAATTTCTATAAGGGTGTCTCCTGCATTTTCTAAGATTCTTATAGTTTGAGGTTTTACGTTTAGGTCTTTGATCCATTTAGTGTTGATTTTTGTGTATGGTGATAGGTAGGGGTCCTGTTTAAATCTTCTGCATGTGATCAGTCAGTTTTCCCAGCACTGAATAGGTTCTTCTCTCCCCAGTGGTTGTTGTTGGAGGCTTTGACAAAGATTACTTGGTTGAGAAACTGAGGCTTTGCTTCTGGAATCTCTATCTTGTTCCATTGGTCTATATGCTTGTTCTTGGACCAAAACCAGGATGTTTTGATTACTGTAGTCTTATAGTAAAGTTTGAAGTCTGGAAGTGTAATACCTCCTGCTTTGTTTCTTTTGCTAAGGATTGTTTTGCTATTCGTGGTCATTTATGTTTCCATATGAATTTCTGTATTGTCATTTCCAGGTCTGAGATGAGTGATGTTGGTAACTTAATGGGTATTGCGTTGAATCTATAGATTGCCTTTGGTAATATAGAGACATGTTAACAACGTTGATTCTTCCTATTCATGAGCATGGTATATTTATCCATTTGTTTGTGGCTTGGATTTCTTTCAGCAGTATTTTGTAGTTCTCATTTTAAAGTTCTTTCACTCCTCTGGTTAGGAAGATGCCGAGGCATTTCTCCTTTTTTTTTGTAGCTATTATGAATGGGATTGTGCTTTTTATTTTGGTCTCTGCCTTCTTGTTGTCAGTGTATAGGAATGTAACTGTCTTTTGCACATTTATTTTGTACCCTGAGACTTTGCCAAAGTCCTATATCAGTGCAAGCAGGTTTTTCACAGATTCTGTTGGATTTTCAACACAATGTTGAACAAGAAGGGTGATAGTGGGCAGACTTGTCATGTTCCAGTTTTCAAGAGAAATGTTTCCAGTTTCTGTCCATTTAGCAATATGTTAGCTATGGGTTTATCATAACTAGCACTTACTATTTTGAGGTATGTTCCTTCTATACCTAGGTGTTTGAGGGTTTTTATCAAGAAGGGACGTTGGATTTTATCAAAAGTTTTTTCTTCATCTAGTGATACAATCAAGTGATGCAATCAAGTGCTTCTTGTTTTTACATCTGTTGATATATTTAATTACATTTATGGTCTTGTGAATGTTGAACTAGCCCTGCCTCCTGGGGATGAAACCTACTTGGTCATGGTGGATGATTTTTGAGATGTGTTTTTGGAACCGATTTGTTGGGATCTTGTTGAGGATTTTTGCATCTATGTTCATAAGGGGTATTGGCCTGTAGTTCTCTTTTGTTGTTGTATCTTTATCCAGTTTGGTTATTAATGTGGTGTTATCTTTGAAAAAAATGATTTGGGAAGAATTCTATCCTTCTCAATTGCCTGGAATACTTCAATTGGATTGGTATCAACTTCTTGTACGTTTTGTGGAATTCTGCTGGAAAGCTATCCAGTCCAGTCCTTTTTTTTTTTTTGTAGGTAGTTTTCTTATGACCGAGTTAATTTCCTGGGCTGTTATTGGTCTATTTAGTGTCTCAATGTCTTCTTGTTTCAACCTGAGGAGATTGTGTGATGTCAGAATGTCCTCCATTTCATTTAGGTTATCACGTTTGTTTCCATATAGGTATACATAGTAATCTCCGATAATCTTTTGTATGTCTTTGGGGTCAGTTGTTATTTGATCATTTATATTTCAGATTGTGTTTATTTGGGCTTTTTCCTCTCTTTCTTTTGGTCATTCTTGCTAGGGGTCCATCAATCTTGTTAATTCTTTCAAATAACCACTTTTTACTTTGTTGCTGTTTTCTATGATATATTTGTCTTCTATGTACCATATTTGGGCTCATATTTTGGTGATTTGGATTTTTCTTGGTGGTCTTCTCTTTTTAGCTCCCTTAGGTGATTTGTTAGGTTCTTGACTTGTGATCTTTCCATTTTCTTGATGTGTGCTTGTAGAGATATACATTCCCCTCTTAGAATGGTTTTCATGGCATCCCAGATGATTTGGTAAGAAGTTTCTTCATTTTCCTTTGTTTCCAGGAATCTTTTCATTTCTGCTTTGATTTCAGTGTTGACCCAGTAGTGGTTCAGCACCATACTGTTTAGTGTCCATGTCTTTGTGGGCTTTGGGGAAATGTCGGTGTTGATATTTATTTTTATTCCACTGTGGTCTGTGAATGTGCATGGCAAGATTTAACCTTATGGAATTTGTTTATGCTTGATTTATGGCCAAGAATATGATGGATTTTGGAGTACTTTCCATATGGTGATGAATAGAATATATATACTGTGGTTGTTGGGTGGAATAACCTGTAGGTTATTATTAAGTAGGTATCTATTAAGTCCATTTGGCCAAGTGTCAAGTTTAGGTTCTGGAGCTCCTTGTTGATTCTTCTGTCTCATTGATCTATCTAGGGCTGTTTGTGGAGTCCCCTGCTATAATAGTGTTAGAGTCAATATCTTGTTTTGTTTACTTAGTAGTTGCTTTATAAATGCTGGTGCTCCTGTGTTGGGTGCATATATGTTTAGGATGGATATTTCTTATTGATAGATTGAACCTTTTATCATTATGTAGTGTTCTTTTGCATCTTTTAAAATTTTTGATAGCTTAAAGATTGCTTTGTGTGATATTATGATTGTAACTTCTGCCTTTTATTGTGGTCCATTTGCCTGAAAACTCGTTTTCAATCCTTCAACTTTGAGTCTGTATGCATCCTTTGTAGTGAGATGAGTCTACTGGATGCAGCAAATAATTGGGTCATGGTTTCTTATCCAGTTTGCCATTCTGTGTCTTTTCAGTGGTACATTTAATCCATTCACATTCAGGCTGATTATTGAAATGTGATTGTTTATCCCTGTCATGAAGCTCTTAGAAAGTTTTTTCTTTGTTTGCTTATTTTCCTTTGGCTTTGGGGTTGATGTATGTGTGTGGTTTCAAGTTTCTTATTGCGCTATATTCTCTGTTGATTCTGTGCTCTGCTGTTCTTTTGGAAAGTGTGCGGTCATTTCTTTTTTCTTTCTTCTGTGCTTAATATCTTTTTAAATGTCTCCTGTAGAGCTGGTCTGGAAGTGCTTAATCTCTTAGGGACTGGATATCTGGGAAGAATTTTAATTGTCCATCACTGATGAAGCTGAGCTTGGGTGGATAGGAAATTCTTGGTTGAAATTGTTTATCTTTGAGGACTTTGAATATAAGGCTTCAGTCCCTTCTTGCTTGTAGTGTTTCTGCCAATAGGTCTGCTGTTATTCTGTTTGCTTTTCCCTAGCAGGTAGTCTGACCTTTCTCTCTTGCTGCCTTTAGGATTTTTTCTTTTGTGCCTACTTTATGTAAGTGAATTACTATATGTCTAGGAGTTGGTCTTCTCTTTTGATATCTTGTGAAGGTTCTCTGTATCTCTTGTGTTTGGTTGGCCACATCTCTGGTGAGATGGGGAAAGTTTTCTTGGATTACCTCCTGGAATACTTGCTCTAAACTGTTCTCCATTTTGATTTCTTTTTCTGGAATACCAATCAGGCATAGGTTTGGCCTCTTGTTATAATCGCACATCTCTTCTAGGCTTTGTTCTTTCTTTCTGAGTCTTCTTTCTATGTTTTTTACAGGTCAGGTTAATTCCATGTTATGGTCTTCAAGTTCTGAGATTCTTTCTTCAGTTTGATAAATTCTGCTTTTTTTGCTTGTCATCTTGTTATTTATTTCCTGGATGAAATTTTTTATTGCCAAAATCTCTGTTACACATTGTTTCAGTGTTGCATCTTGTCTTTCTTGAGTTTTATTTTGTCTTTCCATCCATTCCCTAATCCCTGTCGTATTCTGAGACCAGTCATTGGTGACTTCCATTGTTTGGGCACCAAGGTCTGATTTTTCAGGAGTTTTGTCTTTGGTACACTTGAAATTTCCTATGGCTTTCTTTTGGTTTTTCCTCATTTGTGAAATATCTCTTGTTTTTCTCTTTATTTCTGTTATTCAGTGTCAGTGAGAGAGGCTTCTCCTTCTGATGCTTGCTCAGTCCTGTATTCTTCCCTGATCCAGATTCTGGATTTACTCTAGTTTGAAATATAATGGTGGATGGGAAGCTTTGTTGTCTCTTGTAGATGGGGCATAGGGATTCAGAAACTACTTACAAATTAAAATGTTCACTTATTGTGGTATGTGATCCCTGAGACCCACTCCCCACTACTACTCTATATGACAATGCAAAGTTGAAACCAATGGGAAAAACAATTTGACCAGGCTCTGTGTCTCAGCCTGTAATCCCAGTACTTTGGGAGGCCAAGGCGAGTGGATTTCTTGAGCCCACTGGTTTGAGACCCACCTGGGCAACTTGGTGAGATCTTGTCTCTACAACAAATCCAAAATTAGCTGGGCATAGTAGCGCACGCCTGTAGTTCCAGCTACTTGGAAGGCTGAGGTGGCAGGATCACTGAAGTCCAGCAGAACAAGGCTGTGGTGGCTGGGAGCGTGCCACTGCACTCCAGTCTGGGTGACAGAATGAGACTCCAACTCAAAAAACAAACAAACAAACAAAAAAAAACGGTTCAATACACACAGACACAGACATACACACCCACCCCAAAACAAACTGGAATAGCAACAAAGTGGAACAAAACAAACAACAACAACAACAACAAACCAAGAAAACTAAGCGCACACACACATGCCTAGCACAAAGTGAATAGAGAAGAAAAACAGAAAGACCAGGGGAAAAAAGGAAAGAAAAAGAAATTCAGATCAAATCCTCACACATATATTGACATACATCTTAAATTATAAAAAATGAAAATTTAAAAACCCCAGAAGAACAAAAGAGCAAAAAACAAACTTAATAAAAACAACAAAATTGAAAGATGAATGCTCAATCATTCATATACACACAGAAACAGAAAATGACCAATAAAAGAAACAGAAAAAGAAAAAAAATTGGGAGGATGCAGATCATACCCTCACATACACATTCATGCAAAAGGAAAAATATTTTTAAAATAGATGAACTAACAAATAGTCAAAGAATTTTTAATTTTTTAAAAAATAAAAATTAAAAAAAAGAAAAAAACACCCTCTTGTGGCAGGTTCTGTAATTGTTCCTCTAGTCAGGTCTCTCCTGCAGAGCCTCCTCTTTCACTCTCTGCTCAGTGTCCGAAGCAGGGATGGAGGAGGGGTAGTGGAGGTGGTTGGGGCTGCAGTCCTCTCCTCACATCTCCTCCTGTGGGGAGATGCAGGGTTGTCTTTTCCCCAGATATGTATTTGCAGGGAGTGCCCCAGCAGGCGTATCCTGGAATGGAGTTCTCCTATTGCGACTGATGTCTAGGCTCCACCTGGGTTTGTCCCTCTCAGTTGTGGCCCAGCTATGTGAGTCTGATATTCAGAGGATTGCTTGGGAGGAGGGGTTTGGTTCAGCCCTGGACTCACCACTGGTCTCGTTGGTGTCCTTCTTCATCCTTTTCTGGCCATACCCTTTGTGTCGTGGCTGGATTAGGGTAGGGGATGGGATACCTGGAACTCAGCACTTGTCAGGTCCCTCTGAAGTTTGTGCTTTCAGGGTATTCTCTCTGGGTCACAATCAATCCCTGAGTAGTTGATCCACCAGTCACAGAGATCAGGTCTGTTGCTCTGAGGTGAGCAAGTCAGAGCACTTTCCTGCCCTGCCTTCAAGATAGTGGTGGGGTCCCTCTCTTGTACTCTTCCGTCGGGCTTTGCCTCTGGACTCACTCCACAACCTCTGATGCCAGAGCCCTGCCAGGCACTGAAGTGGTGAGGCAAAGCCTGGAGCTGGCAGTCTCACCTGCCAATGGTGAGGGAGAACCTGGGGTGACAGTCTCTCCCTGCTGCTTTTCACAGAAAAACTTCTGTCCATTTAAAAAATGACACTTGACTTCTATAACCTTGGAAGAGCCAAGGACCAAGTAGAGAAGTTACAGCACTAGCTATTGCACCAGGGTCATGGCCACTCACTCTCGAGCCCCATGTAGACAGTCTATCCCAGCATTTTCTTCCCAGAGAGGGTTTTGTTAATTTTTTTAAAAAAAGAAAGAAAATGGCGCTCAGCTTCTGTGTCCCAGGAACCACTAGGGTCCAAACCCAGCAGCTATGATACCAGCCACTGCACCAGGAGAGACCTGGCTGCCAGTTCCCTAGCCTTCACTCAGCCAGCCACTCGCTCACCAGCATGTACACAAAATTTTTCATACACTCACTCACTCACTCACATGGGGACTTTCATAGTCCAACTGGCTCACCTGCCATCTTCCCCCTGCCCCCAGTACTTTTCAAATTTACTTTTCAGAAGTTCCTGGATATTGATGGTAGCCATTTTGAGCACTTTTGGTAATTGAAGAAGTTAAACATGTTTGTATTCATCTATTGTTATCAGTATATATTTTTCCTTTATTAAAATGTGTATGTATTTTTGGCACTGTGTGTATGTGTGTGTGTGTGTGTGTGTGTGTGTGTGTGTGTGTGTGTGTGTGTGTGTATTCTAGTGTTGTTTCTCTACACATTCAGAGACTACAGAGGTGGTACTACTATAAATATATGCTATTTATATAAAAATATACCCTTAACATTTTTAGTGGAATTATTTTATGTTGCCAAGTATACAAATATCAAAAATATTCCCTTTTTACTAAAACGGATTCTACAGTTATAGTAGATATTTGTGACATACACCTTCACATAAATCAGTGGGATTATAAGAATGAACTTGAGAACAACATAATGCCTGCCATCCAGGAACTAAGGTTAGGATTGAAATTAATAATGTGTAAAGTGTTGACTGAAGAGGAAGGAGTCATTTGTCATGTATGAGTTACAGGAGAGATCAGAGTACTCATAAAATACATTTGTGTTATATCCTGAAAGCTATGTTTACTATATTTAACTACAGTGATCTTGGGATTTATCCCCTTGCATATTTTTTTTAATGAACTACCTGTAACAATTATCATAATACTATAAGAGAATGATTGGTAGTAGTGGGAAACTGCCGGGGGGGGAGGGTTACACTTCATTAACAAGAGTACCTGCATAATGAACGTTTATATACTTAACCTTGAATTGTACCCCACATCCTTAAAATTAAAAAAAAATTAAAAAGAAAAAAATGTACTAAAGCAAAGAAAGTCTTTATAACCTATGTTTTCAAGCACTAGAAACTGCTACACCATAGTCTGAGATCAAGTGTACAAATATAAAAAGCACAGATACAAAGCAATTCCACTTTCTTTAAGTCAGGAGAAAAATCTGTCTCAATTATCATGATATTTCACTGGAAAATAGCCTTATCCTTCTGTCCTTTCATACACTCAATACATTTTCCTAATATCATTTCATAGATCATTAACAATTTTGTATCATTGCATATGGAAAAATTTACATATATCAATTGAATATACCATTGTGCATACTGTAGACAAAGTTGCATGTATTGTTTTGCATATATTTGTATATATCAAGGACATTATTGCATGCACAATAACAGATTTTGTTAATACATAAAGAATATGTACATTTATACTTTGCTATTCTGCATTTCTTCCATTGATCACTTTTAGAGCTGAGCGTCTGCCCCCAAAAATAATGAAGCTTCCATAAAGAAGTCCCTGAGGCAGATGGCATGGAAATAGTATTTGCATCCTTAATTAAATTTGTTAATAAACAATAAACTATATTTAGTTACCAGTTAGAACATTTCTATTTTGTAAATGTGCCTCTGACCCTTTTCTTTCTTAAGTGGAAGATACATTAATAAATAAAGCTTATTTTGTAAAAATAACCTAGATGGAGACTAGGTTAGGCACTATGCATGAGAATCTATTTTAAAATTCCCTTACTGTTAGCCACTTAAAAACTAAAGCAATCTACTACTGTAGTGAGTTAAATCTAAATTTCTACAATTTTTACTTTGAATTGTGTATACTCTCAGTCAACTTTCTGGGTCACTTTGAAACAGACTCATGCCAAGATTTCTCATTCCTATTATATCCTCATGGGTGATCTTACTAGTTCTATATAACATTGATCATCAAATTAAATACTTGGTTCAAGTGATCTACACATTAACAAACTACTGGATATGTAGAATATTAATATGGGGCAGATAAAAAGAAAACTGTTATATATACTCATTCTCATGAGCATGTTGATTTCATTGATCTCTGGATTTTATCACTTCTACTTTCATTTTTTAAAAAAAGATTTCTCATTCCTATTCCTCTTGAACGACTAAGGAAGTCCTTCCTCAATCCTAGCTTATTCTGTCCACACACTTTCCTAACTTTTATAGGTTGATTGCTGCCTGACATGCTGAGGAGGTGATTGTGATTGTGATCATGTACACAGGATGGGACATCCTAATGCATGAATTATAACTGTGGCAAGTAAAACTTATTAAATTGAATTCCAAATTAGTGTTCCTTTTCTGATGTGGTCCACTCTGAATGCTAGAGTTTTCATATAGTCCAAGGACTTCTCGAAGATAAATGGCTAAAGACTTAATTTTATGAAGATTTAATTGTTGAGAATGAGCATATATGTATTCTTGAATAAGAATATCTGTTTGAAATACATTGAACCAAGAATAATATCTAGAATAAATATAGAGGTAAAATCTTCGAATTTCTCACTAGAGAAAGTACAGTGAGAACCACTAGCACTTAAAATGCCTAATTTTTTTTAAAAATTATGATTCAGTTTGTCTTTCACGATTTATACCTTTTTTGTATGTCATGTAACTGGACCCAAGGATTTTCCCTCTGTTTTCAGAGAACTTATTTTCAGAATGTCATATAGTTATAATTCTTATGTTTATTTTTTACTTTATTAATTCTTGCAGTCATTAATTTAACAGACTTTTATGAGTACCCTTTAAGTCCAGGGTATCATACTAGTCAGTGGGTATTAAATCATAAATAAAAATCATTCATTGACTTTAAAAAGTTGATAATCCTGAGAATTTACTTGTGCACCTGTTCAGGGTTTGCTTCAAATTCCGTAATTAAATTGCCTTATGTAGTGATAGGCTTTCTTCAGTATTTCCCCTAAATAGAGGGCAGATTCGATAACCTAGAAATGACTATTACATGCTTGAGCTCTGAAGTCCCTTTAACCTATAAAGTCACTTTCCTCACTTCCACCAAGAAATATTCTTTGTGATCTGGATAAACAAGAATGCTTTTATTATTCTTACTATTTTTTTCCTGAGATTCTATTTTGATGATATTTTCTGGATAGTGCCAGTGAATAGGCACTTGGCTAGAGCAGTGAATAGTACTTGGCTAGAGATAATAAATGATTTTTAATCAGCTATGCTATTTCCAGAATTCAGCAGACTTTACTAAAAATGCATACCAGGGATGAAATAATACAAAATAATGCAGATGATTTGCACACATGCAATTGACATAGCTTTTTTCTATTCTATATTTATTTATTTATTTTTCTTTATTTCAATAGCTTTTGGGGATACAAATAATTTTTGGTTACATGGTTGCATTGTATAGCAACAAGGAAGTTTAGGCTTTAAGTGTATCCACTACTCCCACTTATGCACTTTGTACCTGATAGGTCATTTTTTGTTGCTCCTCCCTTTTCCCTTTTCTCCTTCTGTTTCTAATGTCCATTATACCATTTTCTATGCCTTTGCAAACACTTAGTTGAGCTCTCACTTGTGAGAATATGCGGTATCTGATTTTCTGTTCCTGTGTTAGTTCACTTAGGATGATGCTCTCCAATTCCATTCAAGTTGCTGCAAAAGACATTATTTCATTATTTTGATGACTAAATAGAATTTCATAGTATACATGTATTTTCATTATCCACTGATCACTAGACAGGCATTTAGGTTGATTCCACATCTTTGCAATTATGAATTATCCTTTAATCAACATGCAAATGTAGATGAATTTTTAATAAAAATGACCTCTGTTCCTTTGGGTAAATAACTAGTAGTGGGACTTCTGGATCAAATGGTAGATCTACTTTTAGTTCTTTGAGTAATCTCTATACCACTTTCCATAGAGGTTGTACTAACTTGCACTCCCACCAACAGTGTATAAGCATTCTTTTTTCACCACATTTATGCCAGCATCTATTGTTTTGTTTTTTAGTAATGGCCATCCTGTCTGATGTAATGTTGTATCTCATTGTAGTTTTAATTTGCATTTCCCTGACAGTTAATGATATTGAACTTTTTTTTCTTGTTTGTTAGGCATCTGTATATCTTCCTTTGAGAGATGTTTGTTCATGTTATTTACCCACTCTTTAATGGAGTAATTTGCTTTTTTCTTGCTGACTTGTTTGAGTTCTTTGTAGATTCTGGCTATTAGTCCTTCGTATAGTTTGTAAAAAAAAAAAAAAAGAGAGAGAGAAAAAATGTATAGTTTGTGAATATCTTCTCCCATTCTGTAGTGTCCTATTTGTTCTGTTGTTTACTTCTTTAGCTTTGTGAAAGCTTTTTAGTTTAATTAAGTCCCTTTTATTGATTTTTGTTTTTGTTGCATTTGTTTTTGGGATTGTACCCAAAAATTATTAGCCTAGGCCAATGTCCAGAAGAGTTTTTTTCTTCTAGAATTTTTGGCACTATCCAGAAAATCATCAAAATAGCATCTCAGGATGTTATTGTTCCTGGTTCAAAAACAAAAAACAATAAGAATAATAAAAGCATTCTTGTTTATCTAGATCACAAAGAATGTTTCTTGGTGGAAGTGAGGAAAGTGACTTTATAGGTTAAAAGGGTTCAGAGCTCAAACATGTAATAGTCATTTCTAGGTTATTGAATCTGCCCTCTATTTAGGGGAAATACTGAAGAAAGCCTATCACTACATAAGGCAATCTAATTACAGAATTTGAAGAAAACCCTGAACAGGTGCACAGATAAATTCTCAGGATTATCAACCTTTTAAAGTCAATGAATGATTTTTATTTATCATTTAATAGCTACTGTGATACCCTGGACTTAAAAGGTACTCAGTTGATTTTTGTACATGGTGAGAGATAGGAATCAAGTTTCATTTTTCTGCTTCTAAATATCCAATTTTCTTGGCACTACTTGTTGAATATTATGTCCTTTCCTCAGTGCATGCTTTTGTCTACTCTGTCAAAAATCAACTGGTTCAAAAGAACAGATGTCCTTTTATTAAAAAGATGCCTGTATTTGCATGTTTATCAAAGCATAATTCACAACTGCAAAGAAATAAATTTGGGTTTATTTCTGGATTCTCTTTTCTTTTCTGTTGGTCTATGTATCTACTATTATACCAGTACCATGCTGTTTTGGTTACTACAGCCTTGTAGTATGATTTAAAGACAGGTAATGTGATGCCTCAAGCTTTGTTGTTTTTGCTTAGGATTGTTTTGGCTAATCTGACTCCTTTTTGGTTCCATATGAATTTTAGGATTGTTTTTTCTCATTCTTCGAGAAAGAATGGTAGTTTGATGGTTGGTAGTTTGATAGGGATTGCATTGGATCTGGAGATTACTTTGGGTAATAAGGTCATTTAAACAATGTTGATTCTAATCCATGAGCATGTGATGTTTCTCCTTTTTTTTCTGTTCTCTACAATTTATTTCATCAGTTCTTCTTGTAGAGATCTTTCACTTCCTTGGTCAAATATATTTCTAGGTATTTTAGCTTTTTGGTTCCTATTGTAAATGAAATGGGGTTTTTTAATTTGATTCTCAGCTTGGTCGCTATTAATGTATAGTGGTGCTAATGATTTGCATGTGTTTATTTTCTATCCTGAAACTTTACTGAATTCATTTATCAAATTCAGGAGTCATTTAGAAGAATCTTTAGGATTCTCAAGATAAAAGATCATATCTTTGGCATACAAGATAGTTTGATTTCCTCTTCTCCAATTTGGATACTCTTTATTTCTTTCTCTTGCCTGATTGCTCTGGCTAGGACTTTCAGTACTAAGTTAACTAGTAGTGGTAAAAGTTCTGAGGGGAAATGCATTTAACTTTTCTCCGTTCAGGATGACATTGGTTGTGGGTTTTTCATATATGTCATATATGACTTTCACTATTTTGAGGAATCTTCCCTCTATGCCTATTTTGCTGAGGGTTTGTAATCATGACAGGATGCTTGATTTTATTAAATGTTTTTTCTTCATCTATTGAAATGATCATATGGTATTTGTTTTCAAATCTGTTTATGTGGTGGATCACGTTTATTGACTTGCATTTGTTGAACCATTCCTGCATCCCTGAAACTAAACTCACTTGATTGTGGTGGATTTTTTTTTAACTATGCTGTTGAATTCAGTTTGCTAATATTTTGTGGAGGATTTTTGTGCATATATTCATCACAAATGTTGGTTTATAGTTTTCTTTTTTTGTTGTGTGATTTCCTGACTTCGGCATTGTGGTAATACTGGCTTAGAATGAGGGAGAATTCCCTCATCTTTATTTGGTAGAACAGCATCAGTAAAATTGGCACCACTTCTTCTTTGAAAGGCTGGTAGAATTTAGGTGTGAGTCTATCAGGTCCTGGACTTTTTTTTGTTGGGAATCTTTAAATTACTGTTTTAATCTTGCTACTTATTATTGGTCTGTACAGGGTTTCTGTTTCTTCCTGAATCAAGGTTAGGAGATTATATGTTTCCAAGAATTTATGCATTTTTTCTAGGCTGTTTAGTTTGTTTGCATAAAGGTGTTCATAATAATCTCAGATGTTCGTTTGTATTTCTGTCATATCAGTTGTAATGTCTCCATTTTCATTTCTGATTGAGCTAATTTGAATCTTCTTTCCTTATTTCTTAATTCATCTAGCTAGTGGTCTATCAATTTTGTTTACCTTTTCAAAGAATTAACTTTTGTTTCATTGATTCTTTGTACTTTTTAATTTCAATTTCATTTCATTCTGCTCTGATCTTTGTTACTTGTTTTCTTCAGCTAGGTTTAGTTTTGGTTTGTTCATGTTTTTCTAGTTCCTTGAGGTATGATGTTGGGCTGTCAATATGTGATCTTTCAGTCTTATTAATATAGACTTTAAACACTATAAATTTTCCCCTGAGTATAGCTTTAGCTGTGCCCCAGAGGTTTTGATAGCTTTTTTTTTACTTTTGTCATTCATTTTAAGGAATTTTTAAATGTACATCTTGATTTCATTTTGACTCATGGATCATTCAGGAGCAGATTTTTTAACTTCCATGTTTTTTACTGTTTTTGCAAGTTTCTCTTGGAGTGAATTTCCAGTTTTATTCCAATATGGTCTGAGAAGGTGCTTGATATGATTTTGATATTTTTTTAAAGCTCATTGAGATTTGATTTGTGGCTGATCATATGATTTGCTTTGGAGAATATTCCATGTGCTGAAGAAAAAAATGCATACTCTTTAGTTTGAGGGTAGAATGTTCTTTAAATGTCTGTTAGTTCCATTTTCTATCGGGCCCATTTAAACTCCAATGCTTCTTTGTTGATTTTATGCCTTGATGATTTGTCTATTGCTATCAGTGGAGTGCTGAAATCTCCCACTATTATTATGTCTATCTCTTTTTTTAGGTCTAGTAGAATGTGTTCTATAAAGGTGAGTGCTCTGGTGTTAGATGCATATATTTTTTTAATTGTTATATCTTCTCATTGGATTGATATCTCTATCATTATGTAAAATCACCTTTATGGTTGTTTTTTTTTTTTTTTTTACTTTTATTAAAGTCTGTTTATCTGGAATGAGAATGACTGCTCTTACTCATTTTTGGTTTCAATTTGCACGGAATATTTTCCCACCCCTTTACCTTTATTGTATAGAAGTCTTTGTGCATTAAGTGGGTCTCTTGAAGGAAGCATAAATTTTTATTGTGTGTGTGTGTGTGTGTGTGTGTGTGCTTTTAATCTATTCTGCTAGTCTATACATTTTAGTGGGGCATTGAGACCATTTATGTTTAGGGTTGATGATAAATAAGGTACTACTTCATTCATTATGTTGGTTATTATCTGATTACTTTATTTATTTATTTACTTTATTGTGTTGGGGTCTCATAAGGTCTGTGATCTTTTGGATTTCCAGCATTTTCCTAATAGTGTATTTCTATCTTTTGTTTCAGTCTTTGGAACCCCTTTGAGTATTTCTTGTAGAAATGGCCCAATGGTGACAAATTCCCTCAGTGTTTGCTTGTCTGAGAAAGACTTAATTTATGCTTCATGTGTGAAACTTAGTTTTGTAGGATACAAAATATTTGACTGATTGTTACTCTGTTTGATGAGATTGAAGATAGAGCCCCAATCTCTTCTGGCTTGTAGAGTTTCTTCTGAGAAGTATCCTGTTAATATTATAGGTTTACTTCATCAGATATCTTGTACTTTTGTCTCGCTGATCTTAAAATTATTTCCTTCACATTATATGCCTAGGGGATGACCTTTTGCAATGAATCTTCTGGGGCTTTGGGGAGCTTCTTGTATCTGGTTGTTTAAATCTCTGGCAAGGCCAGGAACATTTTCCTCCATTATTCTTTCAAATAAATTTTCCAAACATGTTGTTTTCTCTTCTTCCTCAGGAACGCCTATGACTCTTAGATTTGGACATATGACATAATTAGAGTTTGATCCATTCTCTTGATTCTTCTTTGTTTACTGTTATCTGATTGGGTTAATTTCAAAAGCCTTATCTTCAAGATCTGAGATCTTTTATTCTACTTGTTCTAGTCTACTGTTAACACTTTCCACTGGATTTTGTACTTCCCTAAATGATTCTTTCGTTTCCAGAATTTCAGCTTTTTCTTTTTAAGTTGTCTACCTCTTTGGAGAATTTTTCATTCATGCCCTGAATTGTTTTCTTAATTTCTTTATGTTGTTTTTCAACTTTCTCCTGAATCTCATTGAGCAATTTTATAATCAATCTTTTGAATTCTACTTCTGAAATTTCAAAGATTTTATTTTGGTTAGGGTCCATTGCTGAAGAGTTAGTGTGGTCTTTTGTGGGTGTTTAAAAACTCTGTTTTTCCATATTGTCAGAATTATTTTTATGTTTTTTTCTCATTTGGACAGAATATTTCTTTTTACTTGAGGCTATCAGGGGGCTGATGTAAGCACATTAGGGTTCCTGGCTGGCAAGGGGCTGAAGTAGGCACTGTAGGGTTCCTTGGTTATATAGAGCCTATAAAGTCTTGGTGTGGTGTGTTTCTTGATTGCCAGCAGTGACAGTCCTGTGCTGGGTACCTACACAGGCTCAAGGTGTCCTGAGTGACCAAGGTGATATGGCTAGTGATATTAGCTGGTGTCTAGGATAAGACCTTTCCCAAAGCTAAGGTATTATATTAAATGTGATGGGCTGTGCTATTGATCTCTGGCTAGGAAGTGGCACTTGCAGGACAGAGCCAGCTGTGATGGTGATTATGGGCTTTCTGCTTGCAGTGTGTTGCTCCAATGGAGTGTCCAGCAAACCTAGTGAGTGGGTGGGGCTCTGGGGATGACTTACATTCTCCATCTGTTTTGAACTTTCCAGAGGGTGGTGAGAGAAATGAGCTCAAGTTCTCCACCTATGTGCACTCTTGGCTACCCCAGTAGGAATTTGGAGGGAATCCCTGGCCACAGGGGTAATGCTTCCCCACTACATCCAGAAGATGATCATGGTCTGTGTCACAATCTAGGTGAGAGTCTGACTTGTTCCAACTCAGGTTTATTTTCTCTTCTTTGCACTAAATGGTTATTATTGTTCTTTTGGTGAGTAGGGAGCATGTTGCTGGTACAGAGAAAAATGTATCTTGGTTTACTCTCATTAGCCATCTTAATCTGTTGTGGCAATATGCTTTCAATTTCTTAAGAAGTATGCGTGCTTGCCGTCAACTAATGAAGGCTTTGACCTTGATTGTATTTAAAAATGCAGTGAACAAGGGACACTGGGGTATACAACATGAAGCTCCTCAGCTTTCCTTACAGGGCAGGATCACACAGCAGCATCTTGATAATTGCAAAGAGAAATCATGACTTCAATTCTAACATGACTATAAGTTTGTATTTATCTTTATTTTTATCACACACAAGATGTTATTCCTGCAAACAATATATTGCAGTTATCTGATTTTTAATGCAATAAATCTTTAGTAAATAAAAAAGCCTACATTGTCTAAATGAGTAAATTGAATTATAAAGTATAAAAAACAGGTATGCTAAACATTGCTTATAAATAATTCTACCGAAAAACACCTCAGTGGTAGCATATAGAAGTGCTCTATAAATATTTGCTGAATGAATGAACCAGGGGAGTTATTCACAGTAAAAATGAAAACGACTGGACTCATTAACAATAAAAGTTACATATAGCCAAGGGTTACTTAGCAACAGTGTAAATAATATACCCTTGATATTAATAAAATAGATCAACCAAAACTTGGATAATAAGGCAGTAAGAAATAAAAACCATTTGATGGTATTGCTCATAATTTTAACATAATAATTTGCATTTTATTTCAATTTCCTTTGTAAATGAAATTAAAGGGCCCTTAGTCCAATCTCCCATCCTATGTAAATTTCTCCTCTAAAGCAGGTCTTACTATTCAGCTTTCATTTGACTATCTCTAGTAGTGGACGGCTCACTACTGTTGTGGCAATTTATTCTATTGTTGGTAAGATACATTTTAATGTCTTTTTAAATTTTTTTATCGTAACGATGTGGGGTACCATTCAGGGTTAAGTATACAAATATTCATTATGAAGGTACCCTTGTTGATGATGTGTGCTCCCACCTGCCCCGGCAATTTCCCACTACTGACAATCCTTTTCTTATAGTATTACAATAATTGTTCAAGGTCCACTTATGAGTGAGAACACGTGATATTCAGTTGTTTCTGTGATGGATTACTCAATATCTTAAAAAATGCTCCATTGACATCTGACTACCTATAACTTATTTTTCTAATGCCATTGCCTGAGTTAGCACACACAAAAAGTATAATTTCTCTTAATCATAGTATTGACAGAACATTTTAAAAAGTAAGACCATATATCATTTACGCGGTTTAGTAAGTAAAATTTTTTTTGGTAAGTAAATTTTCAAATTACAGGTTATGCAATGTTCAAGATGATCTAGTTTAACTTAATCGTCACTATTTTACATTATTTTACAATAATATAAAATAATGTAAAAATAAAGAGTGTATTTGCTTTTACAGTCTGGCCAGGCTAGCCTCTATGCAGATCACCATGTGTGCAGAACAAGAACTTTATCAAACTTAGATTGGGTTTACACTAGTTTCACTGCTATCTAAGCTTTATATTGTTCTGTGCAGCAGTATAGCATTGTGCCTGGCTTTCCTTTTTCTTGTTTCCTATACCATAATCTTAAGGTATTATTTGACATTTTAAAATCAAGTTGACATCCTTAAGTCAAAGATCTTAAAATATAATTTATCTATGAAATTCTGTGAACATAATTTATATATTTTAAATGTATAAAGCTAAACTTACTTTGAAGTAAGCCTTTTTCTCACAACTGAGACTCAATGATTTACCTGTAAAATGACGAATATATAAACAGAGGTCTCAGCAAGACAGACTTGCTTTTATGATTGCCTAATTTCAAGAAACAATGATTTTAATGATGCTATTCATATCTGAATATTACCGACACTGTAAAGATAACTTCTGGCAAATTTTCTTAGTGTAGTATGCTGCACCATTGAAGGAACAAACATATTTAATAAGAATCTGTTTTTCTCCTAGCAAAGTGTTTATTTTAAATTTGTTAAAATCAGCTCAATATTCAGTTTTAGTCTTTGGTTAAACTTTATTTATTTAATTTATTTATTTATTATTATTTTTGTGTTGAGTCTCACTCTGTTGCCCAGACTGGAGTGTAGTGGCACACTTCTGGTCACTGCAACCTCAACTTGCTGGACTCCGGCGATCCCTCTGCCTCAGCCTTCCAAGTAGCCGTAACTACAGGCGCACGCTACCATGCCCGGCTAATTTTTGGTTTATTGTAGAGACGAGGTCTCGCTAAGTTGCCAGGGTAAGTCTCAAACCCACAGGCTCAGACAATACACTGGCCTCGGCCTCCCAAAGTGCTGGGATTACAGGCTGAGCTATCGAGCCCAGCCTTGGTTAAACTTTAAAATGAAAAGAGTTTGTTGTAGAATGAGTAATCTGTGAATAGACACATGTAACTGACAATATTGAGTTAAGAAGTAATTTTTTCACTTAGTTTAAGCAGAATATTAATTTGTAAAAGATGAATTAACTCTGAATATTCTGTATGCATAAAAGTACACATAGTTTTGGAATTTGTGATGTTATTCTTGCATCACTGGGAAACCTTGTATGTCTTTTAATTTGAGTAGTAGAAGATAAAAATTAGGTTCCCCTTAATTTTCTCTTATAAAGCCTAAGCATCTTTAGCTTCTTCAGAACAATATGTAGAGGAACCCCCCAAAAACTGAAATTATTCTTTGGAGGGTGGACTTCTTGTAGTACAGGCTTCTCACTATGTAAGTGTTGTAGGAATCCTTCGGCATCAGTGTACCAGGTAGCTTTTTTGTGATAGGCTGCATTTGTCTTCAGTTAATTTTTTTGTCTTGTTTTTTGGGATTATTTCAGTGCGTTTGCTCGTTATATGATGGGTGATTTATGAGCACACCTGCCCACACTACACTGAATGTTCAGCAGTTTTTGACTAAAAATGACATGAACTCCATGCCTCACCCTCTGTATGCACCTAATCTCACACCCTAATGACTTTTTTTATTTGTGTCGCTGGATGAAAAAAGTTCTCAAAGGAAAATGTTTTGCCAGTGTAAGAGAGATGAAACAAAAATGAGCAGAAGTGCCAAAAGGCATCATAACTGATGAGTTCAAAAACTGTTTTGAGCAGTGGAAAAAGCGTCTTCATAGGTGTATTGCATCAGATGGAGAGTACTTTGAAGGTAACTTAAATATGTAAGAATAAATACTCAGTGTTTTATAAATGAATTCCAAGGTTCTTTTGTGTTCCCTCCCCTCGTATTTTGAGATTCAGTTCCCCCATCATTCTGGTTACTCTTTTCAAACATTCATAGTTTTAAAATTATCTTTGTTAAAAAGTTGATCCCATGATTTTGAGTACCTTTTCATACATTTTATAGTTTACAGTTTGTGAACTACATGTTAGTCTTTTGCTCACTTTTAATTGTATTGCTTATTTTTTATTTGTATGACTTGTTTATATATTTTGGATATGAGCATTTTGTTGATTATATGTTTAGAAATATTTTCTCTCAATCTATTATTAGCTATTACACTCTCTTATTAATGCCTTTTGATAATCAATCATGTTTAATTTTAACATTATCTGTCTTTTCCTATATGTGTTACTCAACAAGTCTTTCACAAGCACAAAATATGGTGCTATCTCTCTATGTTATCATCTATAAACTGTAATGTTATGCCTTTTATAATTTGACATACACATTTTGAACTGGATTTTTTAATAGAGCCACATTTCACTTTTTCCCATGTGGGTATCTAATTAATTCTGAACATAATACTGAAAGAATTTATCCTTTCTTATTTTGCTGTGTTATCCTTGTCATAAACCAAGTGCTGATATATACAGGTATACGCATAATTTTGTTGCAGGAATCTATATTTTGTTAATTTGGTCTATTTTTTTATCTTTGCATAAATAATACTTATGTGTTAATTAACAAGACCTTTAATACGTTTTGATACCAACAGAATAAAGGTAGTTTTCAGGAAAATACAAACTAAATCCACAATGAAACAAGATGTCTAAACTAAACTTACAAAAAGAAAGATTACAAACCAAGTTTCGACAAACTTGTAGGACAATAAAAACTCTCATGCACTACTGGTAGGATGATAAAAATTGATTCAACTATTTTGGGAAAACGGAAAAGTCAACTGTTGAAAATATACAACTGTTGGATGCCCGGTTTCTCTTCTGGGCATATACCAAAAAGAAATGCTTTTATAGGTACTCAAAAACATGAGCAAGAGTGTTGATAGCAGCATTATTCATAATAGCTCCAAATTGGAAATATTTGTGTGCTCAACATTAGAATAAATAAATGAGTATTTTATAAAATGTAATATTGGACAGCAAAGAAAATGAGCAATCTATTGCTTAATGTACCTGCTTTGATGAATCTGTGGGGCAATCTATTAGGGAGGATACATACAGATGGCCATTTTGGGGAAAGGAAACAAGAAAGGCTATTGTATTTCTGGCAATGATTTTCTTATAGATCAGGGTGGTGGTTACACTGTTATGCCCATTTTGAGTTAACTTCTGATACTATCTTAATATCTGTATGCTTATGATTTATTCATCACTTTTTTATCTATAAATATTTATATACTGGTGGTGTCAAAAAAAATGTATGCGCATTTGCTCAAAAGATGGTGTTAACCAAATTAATGTCAGTGTCACCATGCGACAGGCAGGACAGTAGAACTGGCCAGTGCAACCATCTACCAAGTGTGACTTGTTATTGGTATTTATTGAGTATTATAATTTTAATACAGTTTTTTTCTTTCTTCAAATGTGTATACATTTTTGGCACCTTTTGTGTGTGCACATATATTTGTACATATATATGTAAAGCCTTAATAAAAATATATTAGTTGTTATATTGCAAATATAGTATTACAGTTAGATGCCATAATTGTAACATTATATTATCCATGCAGTAAATTAAGTTTACATAATTATCTCTAAGCATTATACACTTTTAACCACAAAGTTAATAATGTATTTCTTCAAAATGTATCTTAGTGTATTATTAATGCAAAAACAAATTGTGCTGGTATGGGTTCAATTTTCCAGTCAGTCAAGAATATTTTGCATGATTATTCAGTTTGCTATCCGATTAGGTTCCTTTTTCAGTTTTACATAATTGACAAATTTCATAAGCATGTCTTCCATGCCTTAGATAATAAAAATATTAAAAATGACAGTGTACAGGATGTTGGCCTGTGGTACATCATTAGGGAGCGCTCTTGAAACTGACATTACCATTAATCAACATTTTTGGGACATGATTATTAGCCATTTTTTAATTTACCTAAAACCGTTATCTCCCAGCCCACATTTTACCATTTTATATTTGTTAGTGATTTTGCAAATGCATTACTATAATTAAAAATGGAGATACATCTATGGAATTCATTATGTTCTATTAAATAAGAACTTTATTTAAAATCTTTGTAACTCACCAATACTACCCTCACTAGCCCCAGCTCCCCTTCTGTTTTTCTTTCTGAATATTCACAACTTACATGTTAGACTTTAAAGAAGATCTTTTTTGTCTATATTTCCTAGATTTATCAATTTTATTGTTTTTAAAATTTATGGTTTTTGTTCTTGCCTACCTTTGCTTTTCTGGCTGCTCTTTGGATAGATATTCTAGGAAGCTACGATTGCATTTATGTTTAATGCCAGTCCCTTGGGATGCAATCTGAATTTGAATGTTACAAAACGTTAAAGCAGCTATGTCCCTCTTATTACATCCTAACTTGTCTCAGGAGGTAGTTCTTTGTACTCAGTTATTAGTTTTGCTACTCTCAGAATGATTTGAAAATCCTTGCCTTTGTTAGTGAAAATGGAAGAGAAACGGTCCCAGCTTCCTGTCGTTAAATAATATCTGATAATATCAAAGCTTTCTTCTGTTTTGCTTCAAAAATAACTTTAGTGCTCTTCTGTTTTAACAATATTTTATATGAGCATTAATGTACTTATATTTTAGAAATGACTATGCAACTGACATTTTTTCTTCTCTAGTTCATGGCAGATGTTGATTAATGGGTATGGCTGTCTTCACCAGGTACTATGACCAACAAGTATCTGCACTTGGTTGAAGCTTATTTATCCAACTTTTCATAAGTCACATGACACTCCTTGTAACTGTGTCCCACTGTAAAATCTGAGCTTATTGACAGACTCCTTTTATTACTTTTTAAGATACCTGTGGTTTTTTTTCTTCATCAACGAGATACTTCTTTACTGTATGCTTAAATTTTATTTTTATGTCATATTTCATCAATCTTATTCTTTTAGACAGGCTTTCAATTGCACATCATAATATACTTTTCATAATATGCACACATAAGTTATTTTCATTATTCAAAAGTCCTTTTTAATTCACAGTTGTGTCTTTTTTAATTTTAAAAAGATTCTATTTTTTTTAAAAAGTTTATATTCTTTGTATTTGTTTTCCTCTAGAACTTCTCTTAGACTTATCTTTGAAATTTCCAGGCTATTCTCCATATTTATGAAGTCCCACAGTTGTTAACAACTTTATTGATGCATAATTGATATCTAAGTATGTATATATATAAATTGTACAATTTGATGTATTTTTATATATGTTTACATGCATGAAACCATCACCACCATCAAAATAATGAACATATCTCCCACTCCTGGAAGTTTTCTTTTGTACTTTGTAACCCCTTCCTCATCCCTTCTTCCCCTGGATCCTCAAGTAATTATTTAGTTGTTTTTGTTTCTCTGTATGAGTTTACATTTCCTAGAATTTTGCATAAGTGGGATTGTACAGTATGACTTTTTTTCTGGTTCCTTTCACACAGCTTAATTATTCTGAGATTCATTATATTGTAGTGAATCAATGCCCGTTATTTTTTTATGGCTAAGCAGTATTCCACTGCATGGATATATACAATTTATGTAGTAATCCATCTGTTAATAGGCATTGATGCTGTTCCCAGCTTTGGGCTATTACAAATAACACAGCAATGAACATTGATTCCCAAGACTTTGTATGTCTAGGTGCTTTATTTTCCCTTGGGGAAATACTTAAGAATGGGATGGCTGAGCATAAGCATTTTTATTGAGATGGTCCTTTTCCCAAGGGCGGATAGGTTTCTTCATCTGCATATCCTAATTATGAGTCAGCTGAAAAGTCAAGGGGACCCCTTGCTGGTCTTTAGAGTTATTCCCCTGTGCATCTTTTTCTTTTGCTGCTAACTATAGCTGCCTTGGTCTCCCCAACTCTAAGCTCTATTGCCTCAGAATCAGGGATTCTGCCAATTCTACCTGTGTTCTTTCCAATGTCTTTGCCTGGAACTATCTCAAGACAGGAAGCCGAGGAAATAAGACTCGACTCCACTACTTCCTGTATCTCAGAATTACAACTTTTATTTATGTATTTATTTATTTATTTATTTATTTATTTGCATATCTTACCTCCTAAAGACCATTGTTTTAGATATTTTGTCTGATTCTTATTTGTCTTAGGTATGAGAGTAAATTCAATCTCTATAATTCTATCCTGGCAAAAATCCTTGAATGCTAACATATTTTGTATTTTCTATGCTGACTTCCAGATGAATCCTTCAATATTATCTTTTAGTTAATTATTTCCTGGGTTACATATAATTGGCAGATTTCCCTCTGATTTTATTTTTCCTATCAATGACTAAATTTTGTAAAATTAATGTTAGCTGGGCGTGGTTGCACATGCCTGTAGCTCCAGCTACTTGGAAGTCTGAGGAGAAAGGATCACCTGAGCCTAGCAGATAGAGACTGCGGCGGCCGTAAGCATGTCACTGCATTCCAGTCTGGGTGACAGAGTGAGACTCCAACTCAAAAAATAAAATAAATAGAATCAATGTTTGGTTCTTTTTAGTATCTGTAAATGTCTTATTTCTCCCTGTTGTATCTGACAATTAATGCTATTTTAAAAATAAATAGCATTACCTATTTTATATTCTTAAGGAAATTAAAACCTACTTATTTCCACTGCTCTCAATTACTATTACATATGAAGCTGATTTGTATTGAACTTTTGACTTTGCTGACTTCGTTTATTGAACTTTTGACTTTATTTTCATTTTGGCATTTGGACTTTAGATTTGCATATTCTTCTTTTAGCTAGTCTCTCTTTCTCTTTCTCTTCCTCTCTTTCTCTCTCTCACCCACTCACCCCTCCTCTTCCTTTGTGCTCTGTCATTTTCTGACTTCCTCTATTCAGGGTCCCAGAATTCCCAGTCTACAATCATATCTTACATTTATGTTGCTGGCCCTGTGTCTGTGGCTGTGCCTGTATTCGGCAGTGTGACCAGGGAATCTCCGGTTTGGTCACCAATCCAGTGAACTCAGATATGCTTATTTTCTTACCTCTTTCTCCAAATGAGCTCAGAAATGCCTATTTTCTAACCTCTATCTCCAAATGAGTAATCAGCTTTCTTCAGTCTCTTTCCACAATCAAGCTAGACCTGAGCCAGTCTTGGTTTTCAGCCCTGAAACAGACTTCCTGTCTCTGATACACACAGAAAACCGACATTCACAATATTCCACCGGAGCCAAATCCACAGATGCCTCTGTATGTTCCCAGACCCGGACTCCAGCAGGCCTCAGCGTCAGCCCTACTCATTGCTTTGCATGTTGGTTGCATTTCTTGTGCATGGAGATGCTTATCTTATTTTTGATCCTGGCTATGTCTTTTCAATTTTCTTTTTATCTATCTTATCTAAAAATATTGTATATTTGAAGCAGAAGGAGGCCTCAAAGCCAGAACTCATAATGCAATCTTGCCTGGAGTTCCCGTTTCAATTTATTCTTTTCATCTGATACATATTTCTCAGCCAGTTATTAACAGTAGTTCTAACCTTAATTGAAATTCTTTTCACCATGTTCTTCTAAATTAGAATTTAGTCTTACAGTCTCTGGTGGTGTTAAAACTGGCAACTAGAGTGTTATGGTGACTCTGGAGCCATTTATCATTAGAAAAGAAGCTCCATGACCTTTCTTGAACCATTTGCTAAGTTCCTCTTTTCTCTCAGACTTACTGATTTACAAATTGGTATAAAAGCAGAAATAACTGTTGTATTAGTTAGAGTACTAGTTGCCTCCATTTCTTCAGATTCTCTACTGTAATTTATCACTTTTTAAAAATATTTTTTATTTTAAAATTGTAGGGTACAGTTAAGGGTTAGGTATACAGATATGCATCGTTCAGGCACCCTTGTTGATAAGGGATGTCTCCCCTGTCCCCAGAGAGATATTGACAACCATTAATCCCACCACCCTTGCCCTCCCTGTCCCCCCTCATAAAACTCCAAATAGAATGGATATAAACACTGTATCTTTAGAGAACACACACACACACACACACACACACGGGAGAAAATGTATGTATACTGAGAGAGAAAGAGAGAAAGAATGGGGGAAGAAAAAAGGGAAGATGGAAGTTAGGAGAGGGAGATACAGGAAGGGGGAGGAAGAAGGAGACAGAGAGTAAAGGAGGGAAGGAATGGTATTCTTATTGCTTAGGGAGTAGTAAGAGTCTAAAATAAGTGCATATCTTTCAAATTACTCCAACAATTTACTGGTTACTTACTAGAAATTTTTGGTTCTATTATCTCTAGCTAAGCATTCTTCTTAAGTCTTCTTAGAAACTAAGAATTTATGACTATTCAATGTCTCCACCTCTTCTACCTCCTCTTCAACTTCCACTCACTTTCTTTGAGCTACTACAATACATTGGAAACACTTTTGCCCTCTTAAACACCATTTTCTAGATTTTTTTTGTGATGAAAGAGGTATCATTCTTAATCCTTGGATCGATAGAGGTTACACATTTCACAAGTCAAATAAACAAAGTAATCAACTTCCCCAAATTACATTGCTTGATAGATCAAAGAGAAACAGGAAACTTTTCATCGATCTTTCTACCATGTTCCTCATGAAAGCCTGACTTTTGCCCTCCCCTTGAGGTTCATTGCTACAGTATTCTCTCCACATATACTTCTGCTAAGAAGTAAGTTTTTACTTAGTTTTCCCTGCTTTTAGATTTTTTTCTCCCTTAAGGTTGACGACAAATTCTATTTTGTTAAAAGTAATAGGATGAATGGGATTAAGTCACTGTATACTAATTACCTACTTACTGAAAAATTGTAATGCAAAAAGATGAGTAACTTAAAATTTATTCTGGAGTATTCATTAGCAAAACATTTAGAAGAAATATTATAAATTTTACCAAATAATCAAGTGGACATGTATCCAGTTTTTACTTCATTATATGAATCTCCCTGCTGCTTTTGGTGACACAGAGATAGAATTTTTTATGCAATTGGCTATTCAATTTCTTCAAGATTTGGAATTGTGTATCTAACAAGTAAGAAAATATATTTATTATCTCTTGATGTCTGAGTATATTGCTATCCTCAAAATTAATCTAAAGATACTCCAAAAGTTACAGAATTCTAGGTAAAATAGACATGTGGATTATATATGACTATAGGCACTGTTAGATACTACAATAGGAAAACAAAATAACATGTATATTGCAAACATATTACAAAGCAGGGACAACTAACTCATTGTTTTAATGAACAAATTATCAGGAAAGTAGTCCCAAGGGGATATTGAAGACTCCGTTCCCCAGGATACAAATTCTGAGATGGAGACTAGCATGTAGGAAGTTAATTAGGGAGTGTTTTAGGGATGGAAATTTGTGGAAGGGAAAGGAATTAAGCAGAAAATAGCCAGAGGAAGAAGCTTAAGTGCAACACAGTGTCAATGAAGTCTTCCACCAATTCTTCAGGGAGCTCTGAGACTGTGAAGATGTTAGAATTTCCACAAGTTGGGGCAGAGTACTGGCTCTTTATGGCCCCAAGTCGAACAGTCATTGCATTTGCACAACCTCATGAAGGTGTGTCATATCAGTAAAGTGCCTCATTTAAACCCACAATATTTCTGAAAAATAATTATAGCTAAGTACTGTCTGCTTACAGAGCTCCAAGTCAGATGAAAGGATGAGTCCTACTCTCATAAAGGAAGACCTGAATGGCATATCACAGCACTACAACAAGGGGTGATATTTGCAGTGAACATGCTAATACTTGAAGTAAATTTTTACTAGGTCAAGTTGAGAGAAGATATATGGGTACTTACTGGGTCAACAGATATGTCTTTTGTCTGTAGAGGTGTGAGTGATTTATTTCTGGAAGCAATGAGGAACAATTGAAAGGTATTGAACAAGGATTAAGTAAAATAAAATTTGCATTTTAGAAAGATTATTATTAAAAAAGTATGGACTAAAGATATGAGACTCGAGATTGCAAAATTAAGTATTATGTATGTTACAAACATATTCCATAGATAACACATATGTAGCCTATACACACATGCACACTATGTACTTAAATCTTTTCTAAATGAAAAGGTATAGTTTAGATATAGTGAGATGCACAGATTTCACATTTTTAGTTTTTTAGAGGTTGATCTTGGGCAGAGTTTAATAAACTACAGTCCTCCATCCAGACATCAGTTTTCATTAATAATACTTTATTGTGATACACTTATACTCTTTTGTTAATGTACTGTCTATGGGTGCTTCACACAACAGAATTTAGTAGATATAACAGAGGTAACATAGTATGAAATGCCTAAAATATTTAATATTTAACCTTTTACAGAAAAACTTTTCTGAACCTTGATCTAGGACTTGCTACTTTCAAATGTTCACTTCATGTGTAATGTAAAAATTCAGCACAGTATATTTTATGCCCTACATTTTAGTGTTTGTGCTACTGTCATTATACATTTTACTTCTAATAAACCTTCTAATTCACTGCTGCTATTTTTGTTTTAAACACTTAATTAGCTTTTAAAGAAATTTTAAAACACAAATATTTTGTATTTACTGACATATTTACCATTTTAAGCATTTATTTCTTTATGTAACTATGAGTTTCAATATGGCACAGTTTCCCTGAAGCTGAAAAATTTACATTTCTTATAGTGCACATTTATAGTTGATGAATTCCCTCAGCTTTTGTCTTAGATGTTATTGTTACTTTTATTCTTAAAGGATATTTTTGCTGGATGTAGAATTTTAGTTTGACAGTTTTTTTTTTCCTTCCTTTGCTTCATGCCTGATATGATGTTCCATGTTTTTAGCTTGCATTGTTTCTGTGGAGAAATTATTACTCTGTGACTACTTTTAAGATTTTCTCTTCAGCACTTTTTAAAGGAAATGATTATGTGTGCCTTAGTGTATTTTTCTTTTTGTTTATCCTGCTTGGAATTCAATGAACTTCTTTGTTACCTGAGTTTATGTCTTTCAACCATTAGTTCTTCAAATGTACATTTTTTTTTTTGGCCCAATCTCTACCTTCTATGCTTTTAATACTTGACTTATATGATTAATTATTAGGGCAGTTATGAATGTCCCACAACTCACTGGAGTACTATTTATTTTTTAAGCATTGTTTTTCTTCTCTGATCTTCCAATGGGATCATTTACATGGATCTATATTTTATTACACCAATGTTTTCTTCTGTGTCAACTGCTATTAAGATCACCTACTAAATTATTTATTTCAGATGTAATTTTTATTTCTAAAATATTTATTTTGTTTTTTATTGTTTTTCCCATAAAAATGTTCTATTTATTTCTTTAATATTTATATGTCTTCTTTTAAAAAAAACTAATGTATAATCACTGCTTTAAAATCCTAGTCTGCTAATTTCATCATCTCTGTTATTTGGGGGCACAATTCAATTGATTTTTTTTATATGAGTTACATCTTTCTGTTTCTCCAAATGTCTACTAATTTTTTATAAGTTTTATATTTGACATTATGGATGCAATGTTGCTCAGTTTCTAAATGTTCATAGATTTTCTTAATGGAATGTTGAGGTTCTTTTTTCAGGCAAGAGATTTATTTGTGGGTCAGACATGTTCATTTCAGTAACTTTTGTTCTGGTGTTTCAAAACTGGCCCTACTTCCAGTAAATAATCTTTCTGGGATGTCTACTAAATACCTGGGTGGTTTAACTTGGTCTCTCAATCTTGTCTAGTCAGTTTTTCCCCAACCCTGTGTGGTCTCTGTTGATCATTTCAAAACAACAAATATATAGCACAGGTTTATTCAGTTTCTAGATTCCAGACACTCATTAGTGATCCTATGGTGATTTCCAGAGTTCTTTTTCTACATAGCTATTGCCTCTCTGGGAAGCTGTCCTACAAATTCCAACTTCCTCAGTAGCTTTGTTTTTTTGTTTTTTGTTTTTTTTTTTTTCTGTTGTTCTAAGTCACCCAGTTGTGGGTAATTTTTTTTTTTTTTTTTTACAAAGCCCCCACCACCTACCAATGGGGAGAGGAGAACCTATTCAGTAAATGGTGCTGGAAAAACTGGCTGACCACATGCAGAAGATTGAAACAGGACCCCTATCTATCCCCATGCACAAAGGTTAACTCCAAATGGATCAGAGACCTAAATGTAAAACCTCAACCCATAAGAACCTTAGAAAAGGAAGGAAATACTCTCATGGAAATCGGAACTGGCATCCAATTCCTGTACAAAACCCGAAACCCACAGGACTTAAAAGAGAAGATAGACAAATGGGACCTTATTAAACTGACAAGCTTCTGCAAAGCCAAAGAGAGCAGGGAGACAGCCTACAGAATGGGAAAAAGTATTTGCCAACTCTAAGTCTGACAAAAGCTTAACATCCTGAATCTACAAGGAACTGAAACGTACTGAAAAGAAGAAAACAAAAACCCCATTATAAAATGGGCAAAAATATCCTCAGTAGCTTTGAATTCTGATCTGTCTCTATCTCAGTGACACTGCTGTACTCTGGAATTTTCTTCCATATGCTATGATCCAGAAAGTGAAGCAGGCAGAAAATCAGGAAGTTGGCAAAACTCACCTTATTTATCCAGGTCCTGCACTGCCTATTCATAGTCCAGTTCTTAAAAAGAGTCATTTTATATATTCTGTCCATTTTTCAATTTGTTCGAAAGCTATTCTATCATAGTTTTAAGAAAAAATAGGCCACATAGACATAGTTAATTGAATATCTATGAAGATTTACAAATGATTTTTATTATAAGAGTTCTCAGAATAAATTATTTTGTCAGTTTTCAAAGTCCTTATTTACAAAGCAGTGCAAATATTTTAATAAACTGTACATTAAATAATTTGTTGAATACTTTTCTATCATTCACTCTTTTTACTGAACTCACCCCCCCAAAGTATAATGCCTCTTAACACTAAGAATTATATAATATTTTCTATAACTTATTTGTGTGTAATCATAGTTATTTTAAATATTACCATAAATTAAGAGTCTTTTGTCTATATTCGTACTGCTTTTCTAAGAAATGTTTTTGCATTTTTACTATTTGCCAATCAGTTGTTCTATTTTACCAAAAGAAGTTTTACTATGTTTAGTAGTTCACATTAATTTTTTTTAAATTTGTTTTCAGGAGACAATGGTTGTATATCTTCTAACTATCAAATAAGCATACTGCGTGTTTTCCTATATATCTTACCTCTCTGTAGTACAGGGATTTAACATAAGATTAGAATTACTAATATTGTTAGAATTTGAAACTTCTTAGGACATAATATATTTTATGTATAATTGTTTGTTGTTTAATTTACAATTTACTAAAAAGTAATCTTATGTGAAGAAAAAGAAATTAGATAGTTACCTATTTTTTCCTCATAATTTTAGCTGAAGAATTCATGGTAAATTGATCAACCCTCAGTCAATTAGACTTTGACATGTACTAATAAGATCTATTTGAGGAATTATGAAGACATTTGCTCAGAAGAAAATGAGCACATAATTACACCATAAAGAGGTTAAAGAATCAATGTTACCCAGCTGGAAGAATATTAGTTGAAGTCCCAATGGCATCTCTAAAGGACACTTCATAATATATTTGTGAAATATAGCACTGCCAAGGCCAATTAAGACATGTAGAATATTCCTGTATCAATTGTACAAATTCAAATGTATATATCCATTTTTCCCTCTTTTCTGCCCTTTTCAGGTGCCGGGGGATGGTCCCCATCAGACAGTGACCATTATCAATGGCTTCAGGTTGACTTTGGCAATCGGAAGCAGATCAGTGCTGTTGCAACTCAAGGACGATACAGCAGCTCAGATTGGGTGACCCAATACCGGATGCTCTACAGTGACACAGGGAGGAATTGGAAACCTTATCATCAAGATGGGAATATCTGGGTAAGTCATTATGAGAAATGCAAAGACACAAAATTTAGTTGCAAATATTAGGATATGGTAGAGAACTCACTGAGCTGTATGAAGTTGTCAGCATTTATCTATTAAAAACGATTGAGAAACTATTGATCATTCCTTGTTGATTGAGAAAGGTTTTCTAAGGTTGCAGTTTCTATCCAAGTTAGGGCAATTGTTCTCAATCTGGGTTATGTATTTGAATTACCTGAGAAAGTTTAAAAGTTTATGCATATAAGGTACATCCAGACCAATGAAATCAGAATCATGTTAAACTGAAATGATGATTAATGATATTATTAACTTTCCTAAAGACAGAGATCTTCAATTGAAGTAAAAATTATGAGAATAATTATTTAGAGAAGTGGGAGCAGTGATATATAGTAAGAGAAGAAATTGCCCGTATTATGATAGTATTTTAAACTCTTATTGCAGATCTATATTCACTTTATTATCTTATTATAAAAGAAGAACATAAAGTTTAACCCATTTACTCTAAAAATGTCTAAAATTGAACAATTGTATGTATTCAATCAAATATTCACTGCACAATAATTTGAATAAATTATTTAACACTAAAATTTAAGTATTCTATTTTAGTTTAACTATTTTTAAAAAGAGCCATAACCAAAATCAAATAAAGTCACCAATATTAAAGAAGAAGGAAAAGAGGAGGAAGAAGAGGAGAAGAAAGAGGACAAAATAATTCCCTTTTAAAATTTTGTCCTTCACAGTACTAATCAGAGTGCTAGGTATTTGCAACCTGACCAAGGGTTCCTCTTGGAGAAATTAAATGCCTCCAAGTAACTTTTGTAAGTAGTCAAAGTTTAGGATTCCTAGCTACAGTGGGTGTTTATTTCCACAGCAATGTCTGATGATAGCAACTATCATGTGAAAGAAGGGTGTCATGTCCTTTTAATAAAAAATGTATCTGCCCAAGAAAGAACTTTAGAAACAACTATTTTCAAGTCATAATTATGATGTAAGACTGTTTGTATGTTAGGATGTTTAAGTTATAAAAAAGCAAGTAGTGGGAAAACTGCATCTGTGTGGAAACTCTTCATCTCACAATTAAGATAATTCAAAGGCTCAGGCATAATTTATAGAAAAGTGATTTGCAAGCCTGAATATAGAGTGAATCACATAGAGAATTTTAAAACATATAGGTGCCTGTGTTTTAACCCCAGAGATTTAGGTTTAGTTGGTCTAAGGTGCAACTGGGCTTTGAGATTTTAAAGCTACTCTAATGACCTAATGTACAGACAAAAGTGATAAACTATTTTAGATTGGTTTTCAGTCTACAGGTAGGGTAGGGAGGCGGTTTATGGTAAAAAAAAAAAAAAAAAAAAAAGGACAGAAATGAGAAGGGGCATTCCTTGACATCTAGTAAAGTGTGTAAGAGAGAGAAAGATACCAAGTAACCAACCAACCAACAGCAGACCAACCAGGTTTAAATCACAAACTCTTTCAATAAAGCACTCATTATTTTTTAACTCCCTGTGGTTCTAACAACCTAAGACCAAATTAGTGTGTTGATGAAGTATTAGAGGGGCTACAAGTTATACTTTATCTTTCGCTTTTCTGTTTTTGTAAAGTCTTCATCTCAAAATTAAGTGTTCAAATTCTCTCCTAGAAAAATGTAAAATAATGAAGATGGCTGCTAAAATGCTTGAACTATATTCGTCAGAGATAAACCATTCTTTATTTATTAGAGATAATCTCAATATTCCTAAATGCAGAGAAATTAGTTAAAGGGGCTAACAAGCGTACATTTTCAGATTGACGGTCAGTATTAAGTACAAGGTTGAATCAGGAAGACAAGGTTGTCATGCAGTGAAAATATCACAAACTGTGACGGTAGGTTGGGTCTAATTACAGTGTTCTCAACCTTTACTTCATGACAAAGGACACATTTCTTTGTCTTCTACCTTTCTGGTGTTTGTTTTGTTTCTTGCTTTCAAATCATATGTTTCTCATTAAAAATCAGTATGCTATGAGATAAGTTATGAATGATTATTTCTAGAAATAACTGTAGTGAGTTAATTATAAAATTTTAAAAATTAAAACACATTTAGACACATTCTGAATATTTCAAAATATATTTATTAAGTGCAAATAAGTCTGCAGCTTAACAATTAAATTATTTTAGCAATCTACAATAGATATATTCTAATTTTTACTAATGCAAAAAATAGTTTATTTCTTTGTTGTAGTCTAAAAGAGATAAAGATTACTGAATTCTAAAACTTCTTGAGTACTTTAGAGCTTATATCTTAACATGCATCAAGAGATTAAAATTTAGCATTTACAAATCTCCACAAAAAGTCCTTTTTGGGCTGAAGTGTATTAAAATGTAATTAAACATTAGATTCTTAAGTACACTACTGCTTAACATTATGTCGATTGAACTTAAATATAAAAGACTTCTCATACAGATAAGATTGGATGATTTTTTGGTAGATAACACCTAATAAGGTATAAAATTTGGTGTAATTTTGAGATAGTTTTATCTATCTACTTCTATAATGATTGAGAAGTATGGAAGGTAATGTGTATTCAATCAAACAAATATCATTTTTAACAAATATCAATGGTTATGTTTTCTATAATTATTGGGAAAATGGACAACGACTAATTTTATTATAATTTTTTTGAATTTTTAAATTTTAATTTATTTATCACAATTTTTAATTTTTTTGTATTTTTGTAGAGGTGAGGTCTCACTGTACTGCCCAGGTTGATCTCAAACTCCTGGGCTGAAGTGATACTTCTGCCTCGGCCTCCCAAACTACTGCAATTATAGGCATGAGCCACTGTGCCCAGCCTAATGTTTTTGTTAAATGTCTATGTGAACATTCTGTGTTATTTTGTCACCATTGGATAATATATTAAAATAAGAAAGAAAAGCCATGTAGATGAAAATTGTGAACTTTTCATAAGATTTTAAGTCATGAATCTTACATTGTGGAATAAGAATGGTTCTTGAATAGATTCCTAAAGAATGGTTTCTCTAAATATTTAAAATTCAAAGATGGGAGTTTCCGGCTGAGATTGGTGGCTCAGCCTGTAATCCCAGCACTTTGAGAGGCCTGAGGCTAGTGGATTGCCTGAGTCCACAGGTTTGAGACCAGCCTGGGCAACTTGGCGAGAACTTCTCTCTACAATCAAAAAAAAAAAAAAAAATTAAAAACTAGCTGGCTGTGGTAGCGTGCACCAAAAAGTTCCAGCTACTTGGAAGGCTGAGGGGAAAGAATCGCCAGAGCCCAGCAGGCCATGAACGTGCCACTGCACTCCAACCTGGGCCATGGAGTGAGACTCCAACTCAAAAAAAAAAAAAAAAAAAGATGTGAGATTCTAAAAGTGCTTAACTAGTCAAATTCCATTTCTCTTTCATAATACTGAGCATAGTAGCATCATTTATACTTTATCCACAATATCATTTCCTTCTATTTAGGACATCTTTTCCAATGCAAAAGGAAAATACATGCATATTGGTAAAATTGCCAGAAAAAACACTGCATTTACATATTCTATAATATTGTATTTGCATACTTCTCTTAAGGTGCTTTCAGGTTTCCTAAGTATAATCTGTTGGAGAGAAGGGAAATATTCCACATAAGCATTTCTCATCAAAAGTCCATTAAAAAATACATTAAATAAGAATTCCAGCAGATTTTTGCTAAGAGGCTGCATTCAGTTTTGCTTGGGAAATTCAGTTACTCAATTTTGAATGCAGATATGCACAGTTAAATAGGAATTTGGAGTAATAATAGTGAATGTCTTTTTTACACACCACTATCATTTTGTAGAAGAGTAACATACTACAAATTTACCAGTAATGTGAACATAGTGTTTCTTTTTATATTTAAAATTTTTTTCTTCATCATAAAAACCTGCTCTTATTGTCTCAATTATTTTTTAAAACAGTTTAGATCCCTTTTGTCAATGGTAAGCAGGTATCATACTGGGATTACTTAGTTACCAGTGCATCTATTAGATGAAGAATCCTATAGAACAGAAATGTTATATTTAAATCACATACTTAGATACTTAGTAAGCTCATAGGGATATAAAAATTCATATTCTATAAGCAATCTTAAATACAGTATTTATTTGCAATATTGTTTAATAAAAAATATTAATATGTTTTAAAAACCTGAATCTCTTGGTTATTTTTATGATTTTCCCACATACATGTACATAAAACTTTATTTTTAAACACATTTAAAACATTTCAAAAATCCAGAAAGCAAACATAGTAGTTAGTAGACTCATTTATTAAATGTTTTGATTTTTCTGAATAGAAAATCATAAGCTGAAGCATGTATTCTCTAATTTTTAACCAAATATACCACCAACCAATATCTATAAACTAAAAGTTCTCAAAGCATCCTTTTATGTTAGACTATAATTTGTCATTTGGCAGGTAAAAACCAAGATATGGAGTCAAAAGATCTAAATTCAAGTATCTTAGTTCATTTATTTGTTTTGTAAACTTCTGTGAAGATGTGACTGTATTAGAAAAATGTCTCAAATTTTCAATCTGAAAAGTAGAAATAATAACGATTGAGATACTTAAGTAAGATTCTATAAGAAATTTCTCAAGCTACAAAGATTTAGAAACATGTGTAATCAATTGCCGATCTTAGAAGCATTCCCCAAATCTATTGCAGTGTATCTTTTCAGTGAGAATATTCTGTAATGGCAATTTTCAGAATTTTTACTTTCCTTCTATCCTTTCATATCCAATTTTTCTCTTTTTACTCTTATTCATGACTGAAGATATCTGACAATATTTCATATGAAGGAATATGACTTGATCTCAGGGGTAGAATGTCAGCAAATCTCTGTCACACATTCTAATTAACAAATAAAAAAGCATTTATAAGTGTGTGGGTAGATAGTACAGTGTGGGCTGGGTCAGTGAGGCATGGCTGGGAGACCTAGCTCCGTGCCAAGCACCATTGTAGTGCTTGTAACAAATTATGTGTTACCATAATGATAGCCTTGAGTCCAATGAGCCATGTAAGGGGACACTGTTTAAAATGAATGGCTTATTCTGTCCTATCTTTTCAACCATTTGTTATACTGGTTGCACTAATTTTCCAAATCACTTAAAAATCTGTTCCTGTTATAAATGGAAAACATAAAGGCCTCTGCCTTACCGTTAGTGTATTTAGGTTATCTACAAACAAATCTAGAATTTTTTCCTGCATATGAAACTAAAGAAGACAACCATCCCTGTCACTTGTTCTAGTATCTTCCATCAGATAATAACTTCTACCTCATTTAGGACACTACTGCATCCTTTTCACCAATAGAGGAGGATTATCCTTGTTTGTTTGTGCATACACATGCATTGTTGCTGCAATCAGTTGTTTAGGTAAAACATCACGTAAGCATATTAAAAATAATTTTATCAATAGCTTATTAAAAAATAAAACACATCAGAATAATCTGCATAAAACATTTCCTAAAGTGATCTTTGATATAAATGGGGTAAAAAACTTCAGGACTTGTATAGAAGACAACAATTTCCAGGTGATTTTAGAATAAGCTTCTTATTTCTGTGAAATACATTTTTCTTTTTATAGCCCTCTTTGGCTGGATGATATTTTTTCTTTTCTTTTCTCTTCTTTTTTTTTTTGAGTTGGAGTCTCACTCTGTCGCCCAGACTGGAGTGCAGTGGCTGCTCCCGGTCACCGCAGCCTCGACCTGCTGGGCTCTGGCGATCCTTTCTGCCTCAGCCTTCCAAGTAGCTGGAACTACAGGCACGTGCTGCCACGCCCGGCTAATTTTTGATTTATTGTAGAGATGAGGTTTCACCAAGTTGCCCAGGTGGGTCTCAAACCCGCGGGCTTAGGCAATCCACTCACCTCAGCCTCCCAAGGTGCGAGATTACAGGCTGAGGCACCGAGCCCAGCTGTTATTTTTTCAAGTCTCATGAATTTTAATAAGTTGAGTGGACTTCCAGATCCTTTTGCATATACTCCAATGCTTCTGCTAGTGAATTTTGATCACCTTTCTAAATACGCATTGAATTGTGAGAGTCTTATTTGGAGAGGTCATGAGGTTTTTCTCTCATGTCAACTTCTGAGACTCAATATTATATATATTTATATATATATAATTTATATAAATTATATATATATAAAACCATTCTAGCAAATATGATTATGTGTTTACTTTTCCCCCCAAATTTGGAAGATGAAAATAAGATGATATTAATAATATTGAATACATTACTGGCATATACTGTTAGATTTTATTTATTTTATTTTTTTTAAATCAATATTTTTTATTAAGATATTGTGGGGTACAGTTAAGGGTTATTTAAACAAATATACTTCATTCAGGCCCCCTTGGTGATAACAGGTGTCTCCCCGTCCCCAGACAGATGTTCACTACCATAAGTCCCATCCCACTTCCCCCCCGCCAGCCATAGTTTCCCACCACTGTCAGTCATTTTCTTATGGGAGTGCATTGGATGATCAAGGTCCACTATATGAGTGAGAACATGTGATACTCAGATCTTTGTTTCTGTGAGAGTTCACTCAGTATTATAGACTCTAGTTCCATCAAGGTTGCTGTGAAATTCATGATGCTGTTCTTTTTTATGGCTGCATAGCATTCCATCATGTATAGGTACCACATTTTTTTAATCCAGTCCTCTTTTGATGGACAGCATGGTTGCTTCCAGGTTCTTGCTATTGTAAACAATGCTGCCATAAACATTCGTGTGCAGGTATCTTTTTTATAGAGTGATTTGAGTTCTTTAGGGTATATTCCCAGTAGGAGATTGCAGGGTCATATGGGAGGTTGATGTTTTGAGCCTTTAGGAATCGCCAGACTGCTTTCCACAGAGGTTGCACTAGTTTACACTCCCACCAACAGTGTAGAAGTGTTCCCTTTTCACCACCCCCTCTCCAACAACTGTTATTTTTTGAGTTGTTGATAATTGCCATTCTGACTGGAGTTAGGTGGTATCTCAGTGTGGTTTTGATTTGCATTTCCCTGATGATTTAGTGAGGTTGAGCATTTCTTCATGTGTCTGTTGGCTGCTCGGATGTCGTCCTTTGTGAAGTGTCTGCTCATATCTTTTGCCCATTTTGTTTGTTTTTTTCTTTTCAGTACATTTGAGTTCCTTGCAGATCCAAGATGTTAAGCCTTTGTCAGACCGGGAGTTGGCAAATACTTTTTCCCAGTCTGTAGGCTGTCTCCCTGCTCTCTTGATGGTTTCTTTGACTTTGCAGAAGCTTGACAGTTTAATGAGGTCCCACTTGTCTATCTTATCCCTTATGGCCTGTGGGTTTCAGGTTTTGTTCAGGAATTGGATGCCAATTCCAATTTCCATGAGGGTATGTCCTTCATTTCCTAAGGTTCTTATGGTTTGAGGTTTTACATTTAGGTCTCTGGTACATTTGGAGTTAATTTTTGTGTCTGGGGATAGATCGGGGTTCTGTTCCAATCTTCTGCATGTGGTCAGCCAGTTTTCCCAGCACCATTTACTGAATAGGTTCTTTCCCCAGTGTTAGGTGGTGGAGGCTTTGTTGAAGATGAGTTGGTTGAGAAATTGAGGTTTTGCTTCTGAAATCTCAATTTTATTCCATTGATCTATATGCCTGTTCCTATAACAATACCAAGCTGTTTTGATGATTGTAGCTTTATAGTAAAGTTTGAAGTCTGGTAATGTGATACCACCTGCTTTGTTTTTTTTTTTTTTTTGCTGAGGATGTTCTGGCTATTCTTGGTTGTTTGTGTTTCCATATGAATTCCTGTGTTGTTTTTTCTAAGTCTGAGAAGAATGTTGCTGGTAATTTGATAGATATTGCATTGAATCTGTAGATTGCCTTAGGTAAGATGGACATCTTCACAATGTTGATTCTTCCAATCCATGAGTATGAGATATTTTTCCACTTGTTTGTGTCATCTTTGATTTCTTTGAGCAGAGTTTTGTAGTTTTCATTGTAACGGTCTTTCATGTCTCTGGTTAGGAAGATGCCAAGGTATTTAATTTTTTTGGTAGCTATTGTTAATGGAATTGTGCTTTTTATTTGGGTTTCTGTTTGTTTATTATTGGTGTACAGAAATGCGATTGTCTTTTGCACATTTATTTTATATCCTGAGACTTTGCCGAAGGCCTTTATCAGTATAAGGAGGTTTTTAACAGATTCTCTTGGGTTTTCAAAGTACACAATCATGTCAGCTGCAAAGACTTCCTCTTTTCCTATTTGGATACCCCTGATTGCCTTCTCTTCTCTGATTGCTCTAGCCAGGACTTCCAATACTATATTGAACAGGAGGGGTGAGA
>NW_007031715.1:0-472 GCF_000164805.1 Carlito syrichta | reverse complement strand
GAAATATCTTCAGTAGGATTGGAATCAGCTCCTCCTTAAATGTCTTGTAGAATTCTACTGGAAAGTCATCTGGTCCAGGGTTTTTTTTGTAGGTAGTTTTCTTATTACATAGTCAATTTCCTTGATAGTTATAGGTCTATTTAGGGTATTAATTTCTTCTTGTTTCAACCTAGGCAGGTTGTGTGATGACACAAAGTCCTCCATTTCCTTGTGGTTTTCAAGTTTATTTCCATACAAGTGTGCATAGTAGTCTCTAATGATCTTTTGTATTTCTTCAGGGTCAGATGTGACTTCATCTTTTGTGTTTCTGATTGTGCTTATTTGTGTTTTTTCTTTATTTTTCTTGGTCAGTCTAGCTAGGGGACCATCAATCTTGTTTATCCTTTCGAAGAACCAGCTTTTTGTTTCATTGATTTTTTGTATTGTCTTTTTGTCTTCTATGTCCTGGATTTGGGCTTTTATTTTGGTGATC
>NW_007031714.1:0-305 GCF_000164805.1 Carlito syrichta | reverse complement strand
TGTATTGTCTTTCTTTTGGTTTTAGAGTTGGATCATGTGTGTTTTTAATCTTTTGCCTGTACTCTTGGGAAGAACGTTGTTGTTCTTTTTTCCTTTTCTTCTGTGTTCAATACTTTCTTAAGTGTTTCTTTTAGAGGTTGTCTTGTGGCAGTGTAGGTTCTTAGTGATTGGATATCTGGGAAATATTTCAATTCTCCCTCACTGATGAAGCTTAGCTTGGCTGGGTAGGTTATTCTCGGTTGAAATTGTTTATCTTTTAGAACTTTGAAGATAGGGCTCCAAGCTCTTCTAGCCTGAAGGGTTTC
>NW_007031713.1:0-790 GCF_000164805.1 Carlito syrichta | reverse complement strand
CCCTATTCCCGCTCCAGCGGAGGCTACAGCGGCTGTAACCCCCAAGCCTAGAAGTAAGGGAATGGCTTTGAGAGCACGCCGGTGGCGTCCGCTATAAGGTCAAGACTAGGGAGAGGGACAGGGTCATCTCCCGGGGATGATAGAGATGTCGGGGAGAAGGCTTGCTGGAACGCAGAGGCCTGTTCAATTGATAGGGAGCATGGTATAGGCAAGGTTGCCTCCACAAATGAATACCTGTCCTGGAGGGGGGCAGATGGAGGTGGAAACGTTAGTTACAGTATGACAATCGGAAAAGGTGACAAATCCGACGTCACTATCATAAGAATTATTTTGAAATTTCCCTTGGAAGCAACCGGAGGAATTGAAACCCGAGGGCTGTACTCTGAAAGGGGGGTGATAATGAGCAACTGGCATCTCCATTGAAAGGGACATAGGAAGCGTTTAAGACAGGAATGGCAGTAGGTAGAGGCATACCAATGGTTATACATAGCCAGCAGTCCTGTGCAAGGGAGGGGTTAGTGGAGTTTAATAGAGAGAGAGAGGCTTCGAGGATTCCCTGTGTGTATGGATCCAAGGTAATGTCTCTGGGTTTTCGAAGGGCGAGTGGGTGGTAGTCTAAGTGGGGGTATAACTGTCAGGTCAGTTCTTGGATGTGTTGGGATGAGTTTGTTTTTGAATGTTGCTGGGGCCCCCTCCATCTGATACATGAACCGGGGCAACGGTATGCCAGCACACACTTTTGCCAACAGTACCTAGACAGGATGCCTGAGAATATTTAAGATCTCTCTCG
>NW_007031712.1:0-973 GCF_000164805.1 Carlito syrichta | reverse complement strand
TTTAGGAGTAAAACATGGGACATTTACATTCTAAGGAATGCACTCTCTTTGTGCAGATGTTGAAATCTATGTTGAAAGTTAGAGGAACTAAGGTTGCAGATAGACAGATAGATTTTCACAGTTTGTAGAGGAAGTATGTCCCTGGTTTCCTGAGGCTGGTACAGTTAACCTGATTACTTGAGGAAAAGTAGGTAGTTGTTTGAAGGATTATTATCAAGTGCATGGTCCTGAAGCTGTGCCAGTAGATGCTTTATCTCTGTGGAACCTAGTAAGAGATTGCTTAGAACCCTCTTCTGAGTCTCATAGAGCAGAACAGGCTCCTCCATCATTGCAGCATTCCCCCTCAGCTCCTGCTCTAGCTGCCCACGACAACTAGAAGGGACATCCTTGTAAAGATTTTCAACAAGAGCAGGATGAGGCCGCTTCTCAGTATCACAATGATGAGATATTTGCGGCTACTCGAGCCTCTGTGACCAAGTTTTCCAAGGCTCCTAGCCTGCCTGCGAAAGAGGCTGAGCCTGCCACTCTTTCTTTATCCTCTGATACATTTGCTCAACTTATGGAGTTGCTTACTGTTTTAGCTAGAAAGTGCTCAGTTTTGAAAAAGGAAGTGCCTTTGTGTCGTGCTTTGAGTTCAAAAGAGGAGATGCCCATATTGAAGATATGGTGACTCATTCCTCAATTTCTAAGGAGGAGACCTCTCCTGGAGGTGGCAAGGACACCCCTTGTGTCTCAACAGCCCCTCAATTGGCTCCCACTAGAGCCTTGCTTGTGAATCATGGATCCATACCCTCCCCCTTCTTGGCTCCCATCCAAGCTCAGCCACCCGATGTTAGGAAGTGTCTCTCCCCTTTACAGAAGACTGTTCAGTCAGCCTTGCTGTGGGGAGATGATTTAGAAGGATTTCATGCCTATTCAGTAGAAACTACAGGCTTTGATGATCAGAGAAGGGAGATGCGAATATCAGACTTTG
>NW_007031711.1:0-1094 GCF_000164805.1 Carlito syrichta | reverse complement strand
GTTACCTTCATGCAGGTGTGATGGACATGCATGTGATTTAGAAAAAATAAGGCTTTGTTGCAATGGGATTCCTGAAATAATTAGTTGAGCAAACAATGACAAATGAATGGCTTAAAAGGAAAGACTGAGCCAGGATCAGTGGCTCAGGCTGTAATCCCACACACTGGGAGGCTGAGGTGAGTGGATTGCCTGAACTCACGAGTTCAAGACCTGCCTGGGCAACTTGGTGAGACCTCATCTCTACAATAAATAAAAATACTAGCCGGGTGTAGTAGCATACACCTGTAGTTCCAGTTACTTGGAAGGCTAAGGCAGAAGGATCGCCGGAGCCCAGCAGATTGAGGCTGCACTCCAGTCTGGGCGACAGAGTGAGACTCTAACTCAAAAAAAAAAAGAGCTTATAAAACTCTTAGCCCACACCTTCGGGAGGCTGAGGTGAGTGGATTGCCTGAGCTCGCGGGTTCAAGACCCACCTGGACAGCGAGACCTCATCTCTACAATATATCAAAAAATCAGCCAGGCGTGGTAGCACATGCCTGTAATTCCGGCTACTTGGAAGGCTGAGGTGGACGGATCGCTGGGGCCCAGCAGGTCGAGGTTGCGGTGGCCAGGAGTGGCCACTGCACTCCAGTCTGGGCAACAGAGTGAGATTCCAACTCAAAAAAATATAATAATAACAAATAAAACTCTTAGCATAGTACCTGGCATAGAACACTCGCCTGTTAATGTTATCTTGCCCCGAGTTCCACAAAAGTGCTTTTTTCCTTCAAGCAGGAGGAATAGATTTTGACTAAAAAGGACAAGATTGGAGTGGGGCTTAGGAAAAGCTGCTGAGGGCCCTTTGGAAGAGAGAAAAGTCTAGGGAGTAGGTGGGTCACCAGGAGGCAGCTCCTAGATCTGGGGGCTTTACATGCCTGCTCTGGAAGGGTGAGAAGGGGCATGTTAGGCCCCGATAGCTGCCACTACCACGTTGGCTTCAGCCCCTCTGCATACAGGCTTTGTGTAGCTCTGCCAGGACACCACGTCTTTCCTTACCTGGCTCCTTCCCATCATGTGCTTTTCACCAAAAGCATGAGATCAGCTTTCCCCAGGTT
>NW_007031710.1:0-874 GCF_000164805.1 Carlito syrichta | reverse complement strand
GGGGGGGTCATTGGGGGACGGACTGATGGCAGAAAATTGCAGGAGAATGGATTTCTTTTCTTTTCATTCTCTTTCTTTATTTATTCTTTCTATCATCATTAGGTTGCCCAGGCTACTCTCAAACCACCCAACTCCAGCCATACTCTCAGCGTAGGACTCTCAAACTGCTGCATCACCGACTTTCCATTTGGTTGACATCCTGGTCTTTCTGCCTGGTCTTGAACTTTGAGCCAGAGGCAATCCTCTCGCCAAGGCCTACCCTCCAACAAATTTTTCTGCGTTTAGATTGGTGCATGGTGGGGGCTTGCTATGGTGACCATCCTGGTCTCAAGCTTATGGGCTCCGGCCATCAACCCATCTCAGCTTCCCCGATTGCTGAGGAGACAGGCATGGGTCACCCAACTGTCCCTGCTCCCCCAAAGGTTTCAGAGTCATACCCTCCCTTTCTTCAAGGCAGCACTTGCGGGAAGCTAGCAGGTCCACCCTGGGGAATGAAGCAGGTAGAGGGTTGGCGCCCAAGCAGAGACATGCCTCTGAGACAGGTCCTCTCCCCAGGGAGGACCTTGCAGGTGACTCTGGCCTTTCTCTTCAGTTTCCTGGGTCACTGGAAAGGAGCGGACCTCACAGTAGGCCCCAAGAGAGTTTTGGAGGTCTGGCATGGGGATCACACCTGTAATCCTGGTGCTTTCGGAGGCCAAGGCAAGAGGATGACCTGAGCTCCTGGGTTTGAGACAAGCCCAGGTTCTTTTCCAAGAATTCGCCTCAACAAGAAGCCAAACATATGAGCCAGGCATGGTGGCACATGCCTTTCATTCCAGTCACTCTGCAGGCCACAGTGGGAGGATCGCTGGAGCCCAGCTGGAGGAGTCTGTGG
>NW_007031709.1:0-1559 GCF_000164805.1 Carlito syrichta | reverse complement strand
GACCAGAGACGTGAAAGACCTTTACAATGAAAATTACAAACACTGCTCAAAGAAATCAAAGCCGACATGAACAAGTGGAAAAATATCCCATGCTCATCGATCGGAAGAATCAACATTGTGAAGATGTCCATCTTACCTAAGGCAATCTACAAATTCAATGCAATACCCATTAAATTACCAACAACATTCTTTTCAGACCTAGAAAAAACAACACAGGAATTCATATGGAAACACAAACATCCAAGAATAGCCAGAACAATCCTCAGCAAAAAAAACAAAGCAGGTGGTATCACAATACCAGATTTCAAACTTTACTATAAAGCTACAATCATCAAAACAGCTTGGTATTGGTACAGGAACAGGCATATAGATCAATGGAACAGAATTGAGATTCCAGAAGCAAAACCTCAATTTCTCAACCAACTCATCTTCGACAAAGCCCCCACCACCTACCAATGGGGAGAGGAGAACCTATTCAGTAAATGGTGCTGGGAAAATTGGCTGACCACATGCAGAAGATTGAAACAGGACCCCTATCTATCCCCATGCACAAAGGTTAACTCCAAATGGATCAGAGACCTAAATGTAAAACCTCAAACCATAAGAACCTTAGAAAAGGAAGGAAATACTCTCATGGAAATCGGAACTGGCATCCAATTTCTGTACAAAACCCGAAACCCACAGGACTTAAGAGAGAAGATAGACAAATGGGACCTTATTAAACTGACAAGCTTCTGCAAAGCCAAAGAAACCATCAAGAGAGCAGGGAGACAGCCTACAGACTGGGAAAAAGTATTTGCCAACTCTAGGTCTGACAAAGGCTAACATCCTGGATCTACAGGAACTGAAACGTACTGAAAAAAGAAGAAACAAACAACCCCATTATAAAATGGGCAAAAGATATGAACAGACACTTCACATTCGAGAAACCAACAAACACATGAAGAAATGCTCAACCTCACTAATCATCAGGGAGATGCAAATCAAAACCACACTGAGATACCACCTAACTCCAGTCAGAATGGCAATTATCAACAACTCAAAAAATAACAGCTGCTGGAGAGGGTGTGGTGAAAAGGGAACACTTCTACACTGTTGGTGGGAGTGTAAACTAGTGCAACCTCTGTGGAAAGCAGTGTGGCGATTCCTAAAAGCTCTAAAAATTGACCTTCCATATGACCCTGCAATCCCCCTACTGGAAATATACCCTGAAGAACACAAATCACTCTATAAAAAAGATACCTGCACACGTATGTTTATCACAGCATTGTTCACAATAGCAAGAACCTGGAAACAACCATGCTGCCCATCGAAAGAGGACTGGATTTAAAAAATGTGGTACATATACATGATGGAATACTACGCAGCCATAAAAAAGAACAAAATCATGAATTTCGCAGCAACCTGGATGGAACTAGAGTCTATAATACTGAGTGACCTCTCACAGAAACAAAGATCAGAATATCACATGTTCTCACTCATATAATGGACCTTGAACATCCAATGTAATACTATAAGAAAATGACTGACGGTACTGGGAAACTATGGGGGGTGAGGGG
>NW_007031708.1:0-771 GCF_000164805.1 Carlito syrichta | reverse complement strand
GGGCAACTTGGTGATACCTCATCTCTACAATAAATCAAAAAATTAGCCAGACGTGGTAGCACATGCCTGTAGTTCCAGCTAGTTGGAAGACTGAGGCAGAAGGATCGTTGGAGCCCGGCAGGTGGAGGCTGTGGTGGCTGGGAGTGTGCCATGCACTCCAGTCTGGGTGACAGCGTGAGACTTCAACTCAAAAAAAAATTATGTTCTAGAGTCACTCTTGGTACTAAATCAGAATGAGTGAGGGTTCTCCAGAGAAACAGTACCAATAGGACATATGTAGATATATATTAGAGGATTTATTACAAGAATGACTCATGGCATTATGGAGACTGAGAAGTCCCATGATATAAACCAGGTGGAGAATCAGGAAAGCCAGTGGTGCAACTCAGTATGAGTCTGAAGTCCTGAGAAACTAAGCAGCTAATGGTGCAATTCTTATTCAGAGATTGAAGGCCTGAGGTACTTACAAGGGGGCAAGGGTGAGGTGTTGGTGCATGTCTCAATGTCCAACGGTCCAAGAAGTAGTAGCTTCAATGTCTGAGGGCAGGAGAAAATGACTGTCCCAGCTCAAGGAGAGAGCCCTGGGTGCTGGGAGGGTGAAAATTCACGAGGCCTGGGACCCTCGGCCCAGGGTGTTGGGAGGGCAAAAATGCACGAGGTCAAAGGTGCTAGGCCTGGGGTGGGGGGGCAAAAATGGACGAGACCCAGGGCACTGGGCCCAGGGTGCCAGGAGGGGGAAAATGCATGAGGTCCAGGGTGCTGGGCCTGGGG
>NW_007031707.1:0-992 GCF_000164805.1 Carlito syrichta | reverse complement strand
TATTCAGCAGTTTGCAGTTTTGGTCCCTAGATTTAAAAAGGGGGCATATAGAAGAGGAAAATAATGGAGGAAGGGGGGGGTCAATAGGGAGTTAGAAAGAGAGAAGCGCGAGAGGGAAAACAGATATACATACCATCTATCAGGTGAGAACGAGACACAGGGCTGGGAAGAGGTGAAGAAAGACACGTAAGAAAGAGTACTGATAGCTACATAGTACTAAAGAGTACTGAAGCAACACAGAGACAGGGCAATAAAATCGAGAAACAGTGTAAGTCAGAAGGTAAACAACAAACGTGATCTAAACCAACAGTTACAATGATAAAATCATAAGTCAAAATGAGCGAAAGAGAGAAGTGCGAGAGGGATAACAGATATACATACCAGCTATCAGGTGAAAAACAGTCACAGGATCGGGAAGAAGTGAAGAAAGACACGTAAGAAAGATTGCCTAAGGAGTACTGATAGCTACACAGACACAGGTCAATAAAATCGAGAGACAGTGTAGGTCAGAAGGTCAACAACAGACGTGATCTAAACTAACAGTTACAATGATAAAATCATAAGTCAAAATAAGCGAAAGGGAGAAGTGCAAGAGGGAAAACAGATATACATACCAACTATCAGGTGAGAGAGAGACACAGGGCTGGGAAGAAGTGAAAAAAGACAGGTAAGAAAGATTCCCTAAAGAATACTGATAGCTAAACAGAGACAGGCCAAAAAAATCAAGAAACAGTATAAGTCAGAAGGTAAACACCAAACGTAATCTAGACCAACAGTTTCAATGATAAAATCATAGGTCAAAATAAGCGATCAGACTAGAGTCACTTCTGTGATCTCCGATTCCAGCCTCTCCCTTTTGTTTTTCATTGCAGCATAGGGATGGGGCTTTGTCTCCTGTTTCACACTGTTGCCTTAGGAGCTGAGGTAAAGTTTGTTGCTAGGTGGGCGGGGCAATGGAAGTCTCTGCCTGGAGAATGGCAAGGCAGTTTAAG
>NW_007031706.1:0-990 GCF_000164805.1 Carlito syrichta | reverse complement strand
TTTTAGGCATTTTTGATCAGTATCTTTTAGATAATTTAAAATTAAGCACAAAACAAATAGCTATTGTTATTTTCACATTTTCTAATGTTATTTCTTTATGCAGACCTCTTTTTCTGATCTGCATTATTTTTATTTCCTATGGAGAACATTCTTAATATCTTCCAGGGGCAAAACGGCCAACAATAATTTTGGGGGACAATAGGGTTATTTAAGAAAGTTTTTTTTTTCTTCTGAAGGATAACTTTGCTGGATATGAAATTCTAACCTTTTAAAACTTTTTTAACCTTTCAAATATTTTCCTCCACTTGCTTCTTCTTGCATGGTATCTGACAAGACAGTCTGCTGTAACAATTCTTATCCTTAGTCTATAGTTAAAGTGCTCTCCTCTCTGGCTTTGTAAATCTTTGCTGTGGAGAAAAATATGGGACTATCGTATAAGGATTATACATCTTTTCTTCTTTCCCATACCAGATTTGAAGGTGATTAAAAAATAAAGCAAGAAACAAACCAAAAAACACACTCATTTGAAAACAAGTTACAATTCTGGAAGGGCAAAACTCAACAAAATGATATTTTAAAATATAGGAATTTTTGTTTTTGTTGTTGTTGAGAGATTTTGAATTATTGTTTCAATCTTACTACTCATTATTAGTCTGTTGAGGACTTCCATTTCTTCCTGATTCAGGGTTGGGAGTTTGTATGTTTCCAAGAATTTATCCAGTTCCTCTAGATTTTGTAGTTTGTTTGGTGAGAGGTGTTCATAATATTTTCAGATGATATTTTGAATTTCTTTCATATCAGTTGTAATGTCTCCATTTTCATTTATGGATGAGCTAATTTGAATCTTCTCTCTTCATTGCATAATTAATATTGTTAATGTTCTATAAATTGTGTTTATCTTCTCAAATAACTAACTTTTGTTTTATTGCTCCTCTGTATTTTTTCTAAATTTCAATAGAAAATGTCTATGAGCTTCATAATTTCTAACCT
>NW_007031705.1:2082-10088 GCF_000164805.1 Carlito syrichta | reverse complement strand
CACTCCATTCTGAGCGACAGAGTGAGACTCCAACTCAAAAAAAAAAAGAAATAATCATCCAATAAGATTGGTGGAGGGGTATTCTCAAAAGTCTTATTTCATGTTATTTTATTTTTCCCTTCAAAAAGAAAAAAAAACTTAGCTCCTTCCTGTCAACTAACTGCTTTGTAGGTCAAACGTCAGCATTCTGAATGCTTTTCTTGGCAATGAAAACCCTTACTATACTTTAAGCCTAAGTACAGCTTCCTATAACTGCTTCCAAACAAAGAAAAAGTGTCACTTTTACTTTTCTAATGTTTCTTTGGAGCTCCAGCATTCTTCCTCTACAATTACAGGCAAGCAGAGAGAAAACTGCAGCTACTTAACAGTCTAATACCCCATGATTATCTTCTTTAATTGATTATTTCTTCTTGGAAGAATTTATTTTCAATCCTTCTCACCAGACATCTGAAATTATTCTGTATACACTGTCAAGTTACATTTAAAACTGAATAGTTGGCTGCCCCTGGCCATGGCACATATAATCTCCCAAGTGTCCATGTTTTTGCTACTTCCGATGTAAAGTCCAAGTTTCTCTGCAAACAAGGTTTGGAAAGATATTTAACCTGATTTCATTCCAAATAATGTAACTCACATAAATATTGCCTATGATAGCTGCAGAGTTTATTAGTAGGTTAACATTTGAAATATAACACAAAAACAGTGAATACTAACCCCTATATCAAGATAATAAAATGAAAGGATAAACAGGTAATATTTGTTGAGGACGACAGGAGAGGAAAAAACTTATTCTGACCCACCCAAACAGAAGCCCTCCAGAGAGCATCCTGCCTCAATAAGAAACATGCAGATTCTCTTTCTCAGACTTCCCTGCATGATTCATTTCCAGAGACCTATCATTTTACAATCTGACAATAAACTAGGCACATGACTTCTAAAAAGAGTTCTTATTATCCAACACTGAGAAAACACCATTATTAGCTCTGTGCCAAGCTAAGCAGACAGTGAGTCATCCTGAATAAACACTGTTATGTTTTAACATGCAGGTACCTTCAGAAGTCTCTGCAGTCCTTACCTGTGCCCTTTGGATGGGAAATTGCTTACTGCAGTTCAATAAAGTCTCAAATTTGGCCTATCTTTTGATATTTAAACTAACCTGGACAATGTTTCTAGCTTTTCAATATCTAGTAAGAGTTATTCAAATTAATTCTTTTGAAAACAAACTATAGGGAGCATGCTTTACTTAAGAATTTCTTAACAACTTTTGGCTGGGTGTGGTGGCTCAAGCCTATAAACCCAGCACTTTGGGAGGCTGAGGTGAGGGGACTGCCTACGCCCATGGGTTCAAGAACAGACTGGACAACTTGGCGAGACCTCATCTCTACAATAAATCAAAAAATTAGCCAGGCATGGCAGCACACGCCTATAGTTCCAACTACTTGGAAGGCTGAGGCAGAGGGATCACCGGAGCCCAGCAGATGGACGCTGGGGTGGCTGTGAGTGTACCACTGCATTCCAGCCTAGGTGACGGCGTGAGTTTCCAACTCAAAAAAAGAAAAGAAAAAAGAAAGAAAACAACTTTCTACACTATATCTTTAGCAAACAATTGTAGATGCTGTCAACCATAAATTAATACGTCTCTAATGAAAATAGACCTCTACTTTAGAAACACTATTATCAGACCAATTATCACATGTAGCTAAGAGAAATAAAAGCATTTCAAGTTGACTTTCAAAAACCCATATTTTTCCAATTAATCATAATTTACAAAACTTCACAGAATGGATTATTCAATAATCAGCTGCAAATCAAGAATCCATTTGGCAAATGTCAAATAGCTTAGTCAAGTAAAATCGACTCAGAATATTATTCAACTTTATCACAATCAGAATTCTTGCAGCTTTCATTTCAACCTTACAAACATTTACTAAGAATTCAGCATTGGACCAGGCACAGTGGCTCACACCTGTAATTCCAGCACTCTAGGAGGCAGAGGCAAGAGGATTGTCTGAGCTCAGGGGTTCGAGAACAGCAGGGACAACTTGGCAAGACCCTGTCTCTACAATAAATTAAAAAATTAGCCAGGCACGGTGGCACACTCCTGTAGTTCCAGCTACTTGGAAGGGTGAAGCAGAAGGATTGCTGCTGAGCCCAGCAACTTGAGGCTGCAGTGGCCGTGATTATGCCACTGCCCTCCAGCTTGGGTAACAGAGTGTGACTCCAATTCAAAAAAAAAAAAAAAATCCAGCATTATACTTACTGAGGAATCAAAGAAATATAAAGTAGAATCTCTACTCTCAAGAACTTTAAATCTAATATGTACACTTATGAATTGATTCATAATAATACATAATTAAAAATCAAAATAATGATATAAACAAGAACAATAAGTCATCAAAGGGATGAAAATGAGATTGGTGACAATAAGGTAGACTACAGAGTAGATAAAAACTTGAGTTGAATCCTGAGAAATAGAAAAAAGGCAAACAGAAGAAGAAAAGGAGGCTGGTATGCCCAGGAAGACAGGGAGGGGCATCAAAATACATGGAGGGAAAAGTGGGCATGTCATATGGAAAAACAGAAATGTACCTTAAAGAGCTTAATTACAGTTTGGTGTGGGCAGGAAGATAAAGTTTGTTACCATTAGACCTGAAGAGTATGAGCTTAACTCAAAACCACTGGGAATCTCTGAAGACTTCTGAGAGAAGTTACATGATGAAAATTGTCTTACTCATATTAATTTGAGGTGATGTACTTCATGGAGAAGTCTCTCTGGACTCATTACTACTTCTCTCCTCAGATTCAGAAAAAAACAAAGGCAAGGAAAAAGGAACACACTCAGGAAAGTATTCCTCCTGCCCTTCCTTTAAAAAAAAACCTTCATAAGAAGAAAAAAAACGCAAAAGAATAAACAAAAAAAATTCTGAAATATTAGTTAATGAAGAAACTCTTTGCAGGTCTACATATCCTGAATCCAGAAGTTTTTTGTTTGAAAATTAGCATAAGCACACAACTTCTCTTGGAGAAAAGTTACAAAATAAAAAGTAAATAAGTGATGGGTACTTGAAGTTCACCCATTTCTGCTCCTTGAGTAATTCTGAAACTTAGAGCAGACTGAGGCTCAGCGAACTAACCTCGGTAGCATGACATCACATATCCCTTCAGGACGACCCAAGGACACCAGCAGATCTGGCCAAGTCAAGCACAGGCAGCTGGGTTCCATTGCTCCTTCTCAGAGCAGCTGTTTTCTCCATTTTGCACTAGCTTCTCCCTTTGGATTTCACTATTTTGAAACATTTAAAACCCCTAGCTCATTTTCTACCATCTCCTGGAAATCTGAAAGAGCTATGATCAGATCCTTGTAAGAGTTTAATGTGCTACTATGGTGGAAAATATTCCCACTCAGCACTAGGACTCAAATTTTATTTCCCTGACTTTTCCTCATCATCCTGAATCCTTTCAAGAACAAGCAGGAATGTAAATAAATACTGAACATAAACACACTGTCTGTGCCCTTCAGGAAATTATAGTTTTGTTTGAAAATCACAAATGAGAAAGAGTATAACCTAATATTATTTTTTCAATAACATCCATTCCATAATATGCTAGCTGGGCAGATTCAGAATTTAAGGAATAGATTTGCTTTTATTTAAAAATGGACTAGCTTGTTTCTGCTTAGTTTTATATTGTTTTCACTGTTGCATTAAGAGAGAACTATAGAACCTTTTAAATGTATCCAAATCAAACTGCTAAAACAAGATTTCTCAGGAACTCGTTACAGCACATTTTCCTTTCTTACACAGAGAGTGAAAAACATAGAAAACAATATCTATCCAAGAAGAATGCCCTGTCAGGATTAATATATGAAAAGCTTAGAACAGCAATTCAAAACGAGATAACATCTACTAAAAAGCAAGTCTTTGGTCAGAAATCACTACGGTCCAATTATTAGCTTACAATAGGCCTTCCCCTGCAGCAACAAGGCTCTGGACAAGATTACAAATGGAGACCCACAAATATAGATGTATAAATATTTAAAGTTATAAATTAAGAAGAAATTATTAATTAAAATATGTTTCTATCTTTGTACCTTGACTAATATAAATTTATAATGACCAAGAACCCAAGTTCAAATTTAGAACTAAAGATACCTCAAACTCCCACATGGAGAGCCTGACCCTCTTTTCTTCCCACCTTCAGTACACCCCATACTTCAAAGGACTAAGCACATATGTGGACACTCTAGCCTAAATATTCAAGTTTTGCCCACATTTACAACAAACATTCACTCTAGAGGAGCCATGAAATTAATGACTATAAAGATTGATTAAACTGTTCTAAAGGAAACAAATAAAGTTAAATAAATCAAATCATATGTGATAAACACTGATAAAGATGACAGAAGAAGATAGGCCAATAGTCAAAAAAAGAGGATGCAGAAAATAGAGAACATTTCCATAGTGTTGTTGGAAATGTAAGCTAGTTCAACCCCTGTGGAAAGCAGTTTGAAGATTTATCAAAGAATTACAAATAGAGTAGCCATTTGACCCAGCAATCCCACTACTGGGTATACACCCAAAGGAGCACAAATCACTCTACCAAAAAGACATCTGTACATAAATGTTTATCGCAACACTATCCACAACAGTAAAAACATGAAACCAACCTAAATGCCCATCAATGGTGGACTGGATAAGGAAAATGTGGTACATAAACACCATAAAATACTATGCAATCATAAAAAGAACAAAATCATGTCTTTTGCAGCAACATGGATGGAGCTAGAAACCATTATCCTGAGTGAATTATCACAGAAACAGAAAACTGAACACCATATGTTCTCCCTAATAAACAGGAGATGAACACATATGCACATGGATGCAAGTACAGAACCAAGAGAAACACTTGCATACATGTACCAGGGCACATATATAAGAATATTTCTTTTTTTTGAGTTGGAGTCTCTCACTCTGTCACCAGGCTGGAGTGCAGTGGCACACTCATGGCCTCCCCAGCATCAACATGCTGGGCTCAGGTGGTCCTTCCGCCTCAGCCTTCCAAGTAAGCGGAACCACAGGCGTGCACTACCACGCCTAGTTAATTTTTTGAATTATTGTAAAGATGAGGTCTCACCAAGGTGCCCAGGCTGTTCTCAAACCTGTGGACTCAGGCAATCCCCTCACCTCGGCCTCCCAAGGTGCTGGGATTACAGGCTTGAGCCACTGTGCCCGGCCATGAATATTTCAAGCAATGTTGTTTGTCAGCACAAAAACATGGAAAAAAATCAAAATAATATATAACACAACAGAATGTTATAGATCAATGAAAATATAATTGAACTACAGCTACATGCAACATGAATAAATCTTTAAAATATATTAATGGGTGAAAAAAGTAAATCAAGTAATAGAACATACAGCATGACATTCTTTCTATAATTGACAAAAATAATTACAACTCAACAATACTTTGTTTATGCCTGTATATGTTCAAAATACTAGAGGCTGGGAAGGGTAGGGGGAGGCAGTAATGAGAGATTTGTTAGAGGATACTAAATTACAGCTAGATAGGAGGAGTAAGTAAGTTATAGAGTTCTACAGCACTGTAAAATGACTAGTTAACTACAGTTAACAATAAACTATTACAGTTTCAAAGAGCTAGAAGGAGGATATTGAATATTCCCAACAGAAAAAATTGATAAACGTTTGAGATTATGGATATTCTAATTACCCTGATCTGATCATTATATATTATATGTATGGAGACATCACTATGTATACCATAAATATATACAATTATTATATGTCAATTAAATAGATAAATGAGGCTAGGCACAGTGACTCAAGCCTGTAATCCCAGCACTCTGGGAGGCCCAGGTAAGAGGATTGCCTGAGACTAGGGGTTCGAGACCAGCCTAGCAACTTGGCAAGACCTCGTATCTACAACAAATCAAAAAATTAGCTGGGCATGGTGGCTCACACCTGTAGTTCCAATTACTTGGAAGGCTGAGGCATAAGCATTGCCTGAGCCCAGCAGCTTGAGGCTGCAGTGGCCATGAGTGTGCCACTGCACTCCAGACTGGGAGACAGAGTGAGACTCCAACAAAAATAAAAAATAAAATAAAATAGATAAATGAAAGACATAAGGGCATATAACACAAAATCAAAATAGTGTTCACCTTAGGTGTAGGTCAGTGGGCCAGGACAGGAGAGAAAAGAGATAAATGGAAGCTACCATCAATGTTCAAGTTCCTATATTAGATAGTGGATGCACAGATGTTGGTTAACTCTACGAATGAATGAATACATGCAGAAAGAAAGAGCAAATGCAAAAAGACCAATCTGAAGCCATGGCAGTAGTTCAGGAAAAAGATGAAGATGGTCTGGAATGGTAGCAGTGAGAGTGGAGAGAAGCACATAGATTTTAGGAGCTATCTAAGAGGTAGAAATGACTGAACTTGGTGACCAATTGAAGGTGGGGACTAAGGGAGAAAAAAGAGTTATAAATTATTCTCAGGCTTCAGGTTTAAGGAATTGGGTGGACAGTGGGGTTACTAATGAGAAAGGGAACCACAAGTTTATGATGCACTGCATAAAACTTAGTGGGGAACACTGCATGTCTCCCTCATATCTAGTCAAATCATCCCCCACTGTGTGGCACAATGTGGTCAAGAATTAAACATTCTCTGCTCCAGAGGCACACATTCTGATTTGTTTGAGCTATAAAGCATAACATCTATACTTACCTAGCTCAAGTGCACAGCTCTGGAGGAAGATCAGGTACTTTTGTTTGATTTTTTATTTTGTTTGAGTTGGAGTCTCACTCTCTCACCCAGGCTAGAGTGCAGCGGTATGCTCACAACCCCCACAGGCTCGACCTACTGGGCTCAAGTGATCCTTCCACCTCAGCCTTCCAAGTAGCTGGAACCACAGACGCACACCACTAAACCCGGCAATTTTTTAATTTGTTGTAGATACAAGGTCTTGCTAAGTTGCCCAAGCTGGTCTCGAACCCCTGGACTCAGACAATCCTCTCACCTCCGCCTCCCAAAGTGCTGGTATCATAGGCGTGAGTCACCACACCTGGCCTGTTTGGTATTTTAAAAAGTCAGCTTTCTCTCCTTATCTTGACTTTAGTAGCTGCGAGCAGGCTTTTTTTTGAAGTCAGCCTAAGGATAAAGCTGATACAGAAGAAAGGCAAAGCCAAGACCACTAAAAGAAATGAAGCCAGAACCCTGATGCAACCAATATCAATGTCTTGTCTGCCTTTGGACCCCTCAGTTATGTGAGCCTAAATCTCTGTCATTGTAAAAGCCCATGTGAGAAGGCTTCCTATCCTTTGTGCTAAAGACACTTTGGGGGGTCTATATAACAAAAGCCTTACAATGTGAAATTGGCTCAATTGCAGAAGAATAAGGAAGACTTTTCTCCTTCATGCTGGGAATTTGGATATCCTTATAATATCATTTAAAGCATCTTTGTTGTACCTTTGCACCAGACTGTATGACTACCAATACTATTACACTGTAGGACCTGAGAGGAAAAAAATAATGCAGCTATCAGAATGTTTCCATAATTCCTTGTGGTTTTCCCTACGGTCTGCTACAAGAATTATTAATAATACTGGTCTCTGTACTTTACAATGTTTTTAACTGTCAAAGTATCAAGGATTCAGAACTCTCTGTATTAAAAAAATTAAATTCTAAGAAAATATTCACTCAAAGAAAAGTCTTACATTCTATTTGTTCCTGACTACTGTTTTAGGGTCTTATAATATATTACAATAATCAGAAACTATGTGGCCAAAAACACAGACTATAAATTTGGAGGTAAGAGAAGTTAAGATTAAATAATTTTGCATTCAAATGTTAACCTTGAGGAATTATGAAATACAAAGCCTGAAAGGCTCAATTAAAATAAATAACTGGGAGACGGGGCAAGATGGCGACGGCATAGGTGAACTGGGACCAAGACTGCAAACTGCTGAATAGACAGACTGTAAAGCAG
>NW_007031705.1:0-1823 GCF_000164805.1 Carlito syrichta | reverse complement strand
GAAGAGGGGAGGAAAGGGGTAAAGGGAGAAAAATCTACAGAAATGAAGAAAAACCAAAAGAAGAGTATGGGTCTCTCCCAGACGCCTGGGAGAGCAGATACTGAGAAAATTGACTTTGGAATACAAACAATGAAAAGTCCCCAGAATGAAGGGTCTCAAAATGCAAATGTAGATATCAAAACAATAATGGAGAGACTAAAAAGAATTGAGGAGACACAAGAAGAAACTAGGAAGGAGCTGATATCTGAGATAACAGTAATAAAGAATACTGTGAATGAAATAAATAACAAATTGATAAGCATGGAAAGCAGAATTACCCAAGCAGAAGAAAGAATCTCAGAGCTTGAGGACCAAAATATAGAAATAACCCAAACTCTTTAAAACACAGAAAATAAGCTAAAAAAGACAGAACAAAACCTTCAAGAGATGAGTGACTACCTCAAGAGGCCTAACCTAAGAATAATCGGACTCCCTGAGGCAGAAAGAGAAACAGAGACCACATTGGAACAAACTTTCCACGAGATCATTCAAGAAAATTTCCCTTATCTAATCAGTGATACAAAAATTCAAACACAAGAGATTCAGAGAACCCCCGCAAGACAACAAATGAGAAGACCAACTCCTAGACACATAATAATTCGCCTAAATAAAGTAGGCTCAAAAGAAAAAATCCTAAAGGCAGCAAGAGAAAAAGGCCAGATCACCCACCATGGAAGACCAATCAGAATAGCAGCAGATTTATCTGCAGAAACCCTGCAGGCTAGGAGAGCTTGGAGCCCTATCTTCAAAGTCCTAAAGGATAAACAATTTCAACCAAGAATAACCTACCCAGCCAAGCTAAGCTTCATCAGTGAGGGAGAATTAAAATCTTTCCCAGATATCCAATCCCTAAGAACTTATGCAGCCACAAAACCATCTCTACATGAAACACTTAAGAAAGTACTAAACACAGAAGAAAAGGAAAAAAGAACAACGTTCTTCACAAGAGTACAGGGAAAAGAATAAAATATACACGAACCAACCCCAAAAGCAAAAGAAAGACAAAAAAAAAAAAAGAAAAAGAAAAAAGAAAAAACCAAGTGGAAGAACAATAACTCAATAAGAACTCCATGATAGGGATGAACTCTCACATTTCAATAATTAGTCTGAATGTGAATGGACTAAACGCACCACTGAAAAGACATAGAATGACAAAATGGATAAAATATCACCAGGCAACAATATACTGCCTTCAAGAGACCCATCTCACTAGAAAGGACATACACAGACTCAAAGTAAGAGGATGGGAAACAAATTTTCAGGCGAATGGAACACAAAAGAAAGGAGGAGTCACGATCCTAATTTCAGACAAAATACCATTTAAGCTATCAAAAATTAAAAAAGATACAGAGGGCCACTACATAATGATAAAAGGTTCATTCCATCAACAAGAAATATCTATCCTAAACATATATGCACCCAACATAGGCGCACCAACATTCATAAAGTAACTTCTAGGAAAACTAAAGAAAGACGTTGACTCTAACACCATAATAACTGGGGACTTTAATACACCACTCACAACCTTAGACAGATCATCAGGACAAAAATCAACAAGGAGATCCGGAACCACAATGAGACTCTGGACCAAATGGACTTAATTGATACCTATAGAACACTCCATCCAAAGACCACAGAATACACATTCTACTCATCACCACATGGAACATATTCTAAGATCGACCACATAATTGGACACAAATCAAGTATAAGCAAATTTAAAAGGACTGAAATTCTACCATGCACCTTCTTCGGACCCCAGTGGAATAAAAATAAAACATTGA